>NC_140585.1:120289803-120294803 GCF_964204655.1 Triturus cristatus | reverse complement strand
CTTCTCTATTACGATTGAGATAAACGTTGAATTCAGTGATGGCCAAATTGCTTACAGATGTGTTAACTAAAAGTCAGAATATGCTCTGAATATTTCAATCTGCACAGACCATACCATCAAAAACAATTTACATCTGTAATCTAATGGAAAATGGAATGAAGCAGTGGGGAATCTTATGCTTCTGCTCAACTCTAGGGGCTGGATTTAGAAGTGGAGTGGATGCTTTTTGTTAGTAGTGACCCCTGGTGGTAAATGGTTATAAGCTGCAAATGTTAAAGTGAGCTGATTGTATATATATATATATATATATATATATATATATATATATATACATATACATAGATAGATAGAAAGATAGATAGACAGATCGATAAATAGGTATTTATTTTAATCAATCATTTCTTATTAAAGCAGATTATTTTTGGCTAGGAATTTCTGATTTGTAATCATTTATGAAAAAAGATTGCTTCTCCTAACCAAAAGAAGCAAAGCTGCCTATTACAATACTGTGAATTGATTGAGGGCATGCCCTAACCTCATGGAGGTGAGCACTGTTGAACTGAAGCCAATATGTCCTCGTTAGTATAGTGGTCAGTATCCCCGCCTGTCACGCGGGAGACCGGGGTTCAATTCCCCGACGGGTAGACGATTCCTTTTATTCACACAATTAAATAAAATGATGTACTTAAGAACATTGTAAACTATATTTGTCATTATCCTTCTCTATTACGATTGAGATAAACGTTGAATTCAGTGATGGCCAAATTGCTTACAGATGTGTTAACTAAAAGTCAGAATATGCTCTGAATATTTCAATCTGCACAGACCATACCATCAAAAACAATTTACATCTGTAATCTAATGGAAAATGGAATGAAGCAGTGGGGAATCTTATGCTTCTGCTCAACTCTAGGGGCTGGATTTAGAAGTGGAGTGGATGCTTTTTGTTAGTAGTGACCCCTGGTGGTAAATGGTTATAAGCTGCAAATGTTAAAGTGAGCTGATTGTATATATATATATATATATATATATATATATATATATACATATACATAGATAGATAGAAAGATAGATAGACAGATCGATAGATAGGTATTTATTTTAATCAATCATTTCTTATTAAAGCAGATTATTTTTGGCTAGGAATTTCTGATTTGTAATCATTTATGAAAAAAGATTGCTTCGCCTAACCAAAAGAAGCAAAGCTGCCTATTACAATACTGTGAATTGATTGAGGGCATGCCCTAACCTCATGGAGGTGAGCACTGTTGAACTGAAGCCAATATGTCCTCGTTAGTATTATTTATTTATTTATTTATTATGCAACTTATAACGCGCAGACTTAACCCGAAGGTATCAAGGCGCCTTGTATAGTATAGTGGTCAGTATCCCCGCCTGTCACGCGGGAGACCGGGGTTCAATTCCCCGACGGGGAGACGATTCCTTTTATTCACACTATTAAATAAAAAGATGTACTTAATAACATTGTAAACTATATTTGTCATTATCCTTGTCTATTACGATTGAGATAAACGTTGAATTCAGTGATGGCCAAATTGCTTACAGATGTGTTAACTAAAAGTCAGAATATGCTCTGAATATTTCAATCTGCACAGACCATACCATCAAAAACAATTTACATCTATAATCTAATGGAAATGGAATGAAGCAGTGGGGAATCTTATGCTTCTGCTCAACTCTAGGGGCTAGATTTAGAAGTGGAGTGGATGATTTTTGTTAGTAGTGACCCCTGGTGGTAAATGGTTATAAGCTGCAAATGGTAAAGTGAGCTGATTGTATATATATATATATATATATATATATATACATATACATAGATAGATAGAAAGATAGATAGACAGATCGATAAATAGGTATTTATTTAAATCAATCATTTCTTATTAAAGCAGATTATTTTTGGCTAGGAATTTCTGATTTGTAATCATTTATGAAAAAAGATTGCTTCTCCTAACCAAAAGAAGCAAAGCTGCCTATTACAATACTGTGAATTCATTGAGGGCATGCCCTAACCTCATGGAGGTGAGCACTGTTGAACTGAAGCCAATATGTCCTCGTTAGTATAGTGGTCAGTATCCCCGCCTGTCACGCGGGAGACCGGGGTTCAATTCCCCGACGGGGAGACGATTCCTTTTATTCGCACAATTAAATAAAATGATGTACTTAATAACATTGTAAACTATATTTGTCATTATCCTTGTCTATTACGATTGAGATAAACGTTGAATTCAGTGATGGCCAAATTGCTTACAGATGTGTTAACTAAAAGTCAGAATATGCTCTGAATATTTCAATCTGCACAGACCATACCATCAAAAACAATTTATATCTATAATCTAATGGAAAATGGAATGAAGCAGTGGGGAATCTTATGCTTCTGCTCAACTCTAGGGGCTAGATTTAGAAGTGGAGTGGATGCTTTTTGTTAGTAGTGACCCCTGGTGGTAAATGGTTATAAGCTGCAAATGGTAAAGTGAGCTGATTGTATATATATATATATATATATATATACATATACATAGATAGATAGAAAGATAGATAGACAGATCGATAGATAGGTATTTATTTTAATCAATCATTTCTTATTAAAGCAGATTATTTTTGGCTAGGAATTTCTGATTTGTAATCATTTATGAAAAAAGATTGCTTCTCCTAACCAAAAGAAGCAAAGCTGCCTATTACAATACTGTGAATTGATTGAGGGCATGCCCTAACCTCATGGAGGTGAGCACTGTTGAACTGAAGCCAATATGTCCTCGTTAGTATAGTGGTCAGTATCCCCGCCTGTCACGCTGGAGACCGGGGTTCAATTCCCCGACGGGGAGACGATTCCTTTTATTCACACAATTAAATAAAATGATGTACTTAATAACATTGTAAACTATATTTGTCATTATCCTTGTCTATTACGATTGAGATAAACGTTGAATTCAGTGATGGCCAAATTGCTTACAGATGTGTTAACTAAAAGTCAGAATATGCTCTGAATATTTCAATCTGCACAGACCATACCATCAAAAACAATTTACATCTATAATCTAATGGAAATGGAATGAAGCAGTGGGGAATCTTATGCTTCTGCTCAACTCTAGGGGCTAGATTTAGAAGTGGAGTGGATGCTTTTTGTTAGTAGTGACCCCTGGTGGTAAATGGTTATAAGCTGCAAATGGTAAAGTGAGCTGATTGTATATATATATATATATATATATATATATACATATACATAGATAGATAGAAAGATAGATAGACAGATCGATAAATAGGTATTTATTTTAATCAATCATTTCTTATTAAAGCAGATTATTTTTGGCTAGGAATTTCTGATTTGTAATCATTTATGAAAAAAGATTGCTTCTCCTAACCAAAAGAAGCAAAGCTGCCTATTACAATACTGTGAATTCATTGAGGGCATGCCCTAACCTCATGGAGGTGAGCACTGTTGAACTGAAGCCAATATGTCCTCGTTAGTATAGTGGTCAGTATCCCCGCCTGTCACGCGGGAGACCGGGGTTCAATTCCCCGACGGGGAGACGATTCCTTTTATTCGCACAATTAAATAAAATGATGTACTTAATAACATTGTAAACTATATTTGTCATTATCCTTGTCTATTACGATTGAGATAAACGTTGAATTCAGTGATGGCCAAATTGCTTACAGATGTGTTAACTAAAAGTCAGAATATGCTCTGAATATTTCAATCTGCACAGACCATACCATCAAAAACAATTTATATCTATAATCTAATGGAAAATGGAATGAAGCAGTGGGGAATCTTATGCTTCTGCTCAACTCTAGGGGCTAGATTTAGAAGTGGAGTGGATGCTTTTTGTTAGTAGTGACCCCTGGTGGTAAATGGTTATAAGCTGCAAATGGTAAAGTGAGCTGATTGTATATATATATATATATATATATACATATACATAGATAGATAGAAAGATAGATAGACAGATCGATAGATAGGTATTTATTTTAATCAATCATTTCTTATTAAAGCAGATTATTTTTGGCTAGGAATTTCTGATTTGTAATCATTTATGAAAAAAGATTGCTTCTCCTAACCAAAAGAAGCAAAGCTGCCTATTACAATACTGTGAATTGATTGAGGGCATGCCCTAACCTCATGGAGGTGAGCACTGTTGAACTGAAGCCAATATGTCCTCGTTAGTATAGTGGTCAGTATCCCCGCCTGTCACGCTGGAGACCGGGGTTCAATTCCCCGACGGGGAGACGATTCCTTTTATTCACACAATTAAATAAAATGATGTACTTAAGAACATTGTAAACTATATTTGTCATTATCCTTGTCTATTACGATTGAGATAAACGTTGAATTCAGTGATGGCCAAATTGCTTACAGATGTGTTAACTAAAAGTCAGAATATGCTCTGAATATTTCAATCTGCACAGACCATACCATCAAAAACAATTTACATCTATAATCTAATGGAAATGGAATGAAGCAGTGGGGAATCTTATGCTTCTGCTCAACTCTAGGGGCTAGATTTAGAAGTGGAGTGGATGCTTTTTGTTAGTAGTGACCCCTGGTGGTAAATGGTTATAAGCTGCAAATGGTAAAGTGAGCTGATTGTATATATATATATATATATATATATATATACATATACATAGATAGATAGAAAGATAGATAGACAGATCGATAAATAGGTATTTATTTAAATCAATCATTTCTTATTAAAGCAGATTATTTTTGGCTAGGAATTTCTGATTTGTAATCATTTATGAAAAAAGATTGCTTCTCCTAACCAAAAGAAGCAAAGCTGCCTATTACAATACTGTGAATTCATTGAGGGCATGCCCTAACCTCATGGAGGTGAGCACTGTTGAACTGAAGCCAATATGTCCTCGTTAGTATAGTGGTCAGTATCCCCGCCTGTCACGCGGGAGACCGGGGTTCAATTCCCCGACGGGGAGACGATTCCTTTTATTCGCACAATTAAATAAAATGATGTACTTAATAA
>NC_140585.1:120267303-120282303 GCF_964204655.1 Triturus cristatus | reverse complement strand
TATTTTTGGCTAGGAATTTCTGATTTGTAATCATTTATGAAGAAAGATTGCTTCTCCTAACCAAAAGAAGCAAAGCTGCCTATTACAATACTGTGAATTGATTGAGGGCATGCCCTAACCTCATGGAGGTGAGCACTGTTGAACTGAAGCCAATATGTCCTCGTTAGTATAGTGGTCAGTATCCCCGCCTGTCACGCGGGAGACCGGGGTTCAATTCCCCGACGGGGAGACGATTCCTTTTATTCACACAATTAAATAAAATGATGTACTTAATAACATTGTAAACTATATTTGTCATTATCCTTGTCTATTACGATTGAGATAAACGTTGAATTCAGTGATGGCCAAATTGCTTACAGATGTGTTAACTAAAAGTCAGAATATGCTCTGAATATTTCAATCTGCACAGACCATACCATCAAAAACAATTTACATCTATAATCTAATGGAAATGGAATGAAGCAGTGGGGAATCTTATGCTTCTGCTCAACTCTAGGGGCTAGATTTAGAAGTGGAGTGGATGCTTTTTGTTAGTAGTGACCCCTGGTGGTAAATGGTTATAAGCTGCAAATGGTAAAGTGAGCTGATTGTATATATATATATATATATATATATATATATACATAGATAGATAGAAAGATAGATAGACAGATCGATAGATAGGTATTTATTTTAATCAATCATTTCTTATTAAAGCAGATTATTTTTGGCTAGGAATTTCTGATTTGTAATCATTTATGAAAAAAGATTGCTTCTCCTAACCAAAGGAAGCAAAGCTGCCTATTACAATACTGTGAATTGATTGAGGGCATGCCCTAACCTCATGGAGGTGAGCACTGTTGAACTGAAGCCAATATGTCCTCGTTAGTATAGTGGTCAGTATCCCCGCCTGTCACGCGGGAGACCGGGGTTCAAATTCCCCGACGGGGAGACGATTCCTTTTATTCACACAATTAAATAAAATGATGTACTTAATAACATTGTAAACTATATTTGTCATTATCCTTCTCTATTACGATTGAGATAAACGTTGAATTCAGTGATGGCCAAATTGCTTACAGATGTGTTAACTAAAAGTCAGAATATGCTCTGAATATTTCAATCTGCACAGACCATACCATCAAAAACAATTTACATCTGTAATCTAATGGAAAATGGAATGAAGCAGTGGGGAATCTTATGCTTCTGCTCAACTCTAGGGGCTGGATTTAGAAGTGGAGTGGATGCTTTTTGTTAGTAGTGACCCCTGGTGGTAAATGGTTATAAGCTGCAAATGTTAAAGTGAGCTGATTGTATATATATATATATATATATATATATATATATATATACATATACATAGATAGATAGAAAGATAGATAGACAGATCGATAAATAGGTATTTATTTTAATCAATCATTTCTTATTAAAGCAGATTATTTTTGGCTAGGAATTTCTGATTTGTAATCATTTATGAAAAAAGATTGCTTCTCCTAACCAAAAGAAGCAAAGCTGCCTATTACAATACTGTGAATTGATTGAGGGCATGCCCTAACCTCATGGAGGTGAGCACTGTTGAACTGAAGCCAATATGTCCTCGTTAGTATAGTGGTCAGTATCCCCGCCTGTCACGCGGGAGACCGGGGTTCAATTCCCCGACGGGGAGACGATTCCTTTTATTCACACAATTAAATAAAATGATGTACTTAATAACATTGTAAACTATATTTGTCATTATCCTTGTCTATTACGATTGAGATAAACGTTGAATTCAGTGATGGCCAAATTGCTTACAGATGTGTTAACTAAAAGTCAGAATATGCTCTGAATATTTCAATCTGCACAGACCATACCATCAAAAACAATTTACATCTCTAATCTAATGGAAATGGAATGAAGCAGTGGGGAATCTTATGCTTCTGCTCAACTCTAGGGGCTAGATTTAGAAGTGGAGTGGATGCTTTTTGTTAGTAGTGACCCCTGGTGGTAAATGGTTATAAGCTGCAAATGGTAAAGTGAGCTGATTGTATATATATATATATATATATATATATATACATAGATAGATAGAAAGATAGATAGACAGATCGATAGATAGGTATTTATTTTAATCAATCATTTCTTATTAAAGCAGATTATTTTTGGCTAGGAATTTCTGATTTGTAATCATTTATGAAAAAAGATTGCTTCTCCTAACCAAAGGAAGCAAAGCTGCCTATTACAATACTGTGAATTGATTGAGGGCATGCCCTAACCTCATGGAGGTGAGCACTGTTGAACTGAAGCCAATATGTCCTCGTTAGTATAGTGGTCAGTATCCCCGCCTGTCACGCGGGAGACCGGGGTTCAATTCCCCGACGGGGAGACGATTCCTTTTATTCACACAATTAAATAAAATGATGTACTTAATAACATTGTAAACTATATTTGTCATTATCCTTCTCTATTACGATTGAGATAAACGTTGAATTCAGTGATGGCCAAATTGCTTACAGATGTGTTAACTAAAAGTCAGAATATGCTCTGAATATTTCAATCTGCACAGACCATACCATCAAAAACAATTTACATCTGTAATCTAATGGAAAATGGAATGAAGCAGTGGGGAATCTTATGCTTCTGCTCAACTCTAGGGGCTGGATTTAGAAGTGGAGTGGATGCTTTTTGTTAGTAGTGACCCCTGGTGGTAAATGGTTATAAGCTGCAAATGTTAAAGTGAGCTGATTGTATATATATATATATATATATATATATATATATATATACATATACATAGATAGATAGAAAGATAGATAGACAGATCGATAGATAGGTATTTATTTTAATCAATCATTTCTTATTAAAGCAGATTATTTTTGGCTAGGAATTTCTGATTTGTAATCATTTATGAAAAAAGATTGCTTCGCCTAACCAAAAGAAGCAAAGCTGCCTATTACAATACTGTGAATTGATTGAGGGCATGCCCTAACCTCATGGAGGTGAGCACTGTTGAACTGAAGCCAATATGTCCTCGTTAGTATTATTTATTTATTTATTTATTATGCAACTTATAACGCGCAGACTAAACCCGAAGGTATCAAGGCGCCTTGTATAGTATAGTGGTCAGTATCCCCGCCTGTCACGCGGGAGACCGGGGTTCAATTCCCCGACGGGGAGACGATTCCTTTTATTCACACTATTAAATAAAAAGATGTACTTAATAACATTGTAAACTATATTTGTCATTATCCTTGTCTATTACGATTGAGATAAACGTTGAATTCAGTGATGGCCAAATTGCTTACAGATGTGTTAACTAAAAGTCAGAATATGCTCTGAATATTTCAATCTGCACAGACCATACCATCAAAAACAATTTATATCTATAATCTAATGGAAAATGGAATGAAGCAGTGGGGAATCTTATGCTTCTGCTCAACTCTAGGGGCTAGATTTAGAAGTGGAGTGGATGCTTTTTGTTAGTAGTGACCCCTGGTGGTAAATGGTTATAAGCTGCAAATGGTAAAGTGAGCTGATTGTATATATATATATATATATATATACATATACATAGATAGATAGAAAGATAGATAGACAGATCGATAAATAGGTATTTATTTTAATCAATCATTTCTTATTAAAGCAGATTATTTTTGGCTAGGAATTTCTGATTTGTAATCATTTATGAAAAAAGATTGCTTCTCCTAACCAAAAGAAGCAAAGCTGCCTATTACAATACTGTGAATTGATTGAGGGCATGCCCTAACCTCATGGAGGTGAGCACTGTTGAACTGAAGCCAATATGTCCTCGTTAGTATAGTGGTCAGTATCCCCGCCTGTCACGCTGGAGACCGGGGTTCAATTCCCCGACGGGGAGACGATTCCTTTTATTCACACAATTAAATAAAATGATGTACTTAATAACATTGTAAACTATATTTGTCATTATCCTTGTCTATTACGATTGAGATAAACGTTGAATTCAGTGATGGCCAAATTGCTTACAGATGTGTTAACTAAAAGTCAGAATATGCTCTGAATATTTCAATCTGCACAGACCATACCATCAAAAACAATTTACATCTATAATCTAATGGAAATGGAATGAAGCAGTGGGGAATCTTATGCTTCTGCTCAACTCTAGGGGCTAGATTTAGAAGTGGAGTGGATGCTTTTTGTTAGTAGTGACCCCTGGTGGTAAATGGTTATAAGCTGCAAATGGTAAAGTGAGCTGATTGTATATATATATATATATATATATACATATACATAGATAGATAGAAAGATAGATAGACAGATCGATAAATAGGTATTTATTTTAATCAATCATTTCTTATTAAAGCAGATTATTTTTGGCTAGGAATTTCTGATTTGTAATCATTTATGAAAAAAGATTGCTTCTCCTAACCAAAAGAAGCAAAGCTGCCTATTACAATACTGTGAATTGATTGAGGGCATGCCCTAACCTCATGGAGGTGAGCACTGTTGAACTGAAGCCAATATGTCCTCGTTAGTATAGTGGTCAGTATCCCCGCCTGTCACGCGGGAGACCGGGGTTCAATTCCCCGACGGGGAGACGATTCCTTTTATTCACACAATTAAATAAAATGATGTACTTAATAACATTGTAAACTATATTTGTCATTATCCTTGTCTATTACGATTGAGATAAACGTTGAATTCAGTGATGGCCAAATTGCTTACAGATGTGTTAACTAAAAGTCAGAATATGCTCTGAATATTTCAATCTGCACAGACCATACCATCAAAAACAATTAACATCTCTAATCTAATGGAAATGGAATGAAGCAGTGGGGAATCTTATGCTTCTGCTCAACTCTAGGGGCTAGATTTAGAAGTGGAGTGGATGCTTTTTGTTAGTAGTGACCCCTGGTGGTAAATGGTTATAAGCTGCAAATGGTAAAGTGAGCTGATTGTATATATATATATATATATATATACATATACATAGATAGATAGAAAGATAGATAGACAGATCGATAAATAGGTATTTATTTTAATCAATCATTTCTTATTAAAGCAGATTATTTTTGGCTAGGAATTTCTGATTTGTAATCATTTATGAAAAAAGATTGCTTCTCCTAACCAAAAGAAGCAAAGCTGCCTATTACAATACTGTGAATTGATTGAGGGCATGCCCTAACCTCATGGAGGTGAGCACTGTTGAACTGAAGCCAATATGTCCTCGTTAGTATAGTGGTCAGTATCCCCGCCTGTCACGCGGGAGACCGGGGTTCAATTCCCCGACGGGGAGACGATTCCTTTTATTCACACAATTAAATAAAATGATGTACCTAATAACATTGTAAACTATATTTGTCATTATCCTTGTCTATTACGATTGAGATAAACGTTGAATTCAGTGATGGCCAAATTGCTTACAGATGTGTTAACTAAAAGTCAGAATATGCTCTGAATATTTCAATCTGCACAGACCATACCATCAAAAACAATTTACATCTCTAATCTAATGGAAATGGAATGAAGCAGTGGGGAATCTTATGCTTCTGCTCAACTCTAGGGGCTAGATTTAGAAGTGGAGTGGATGCTTTTTGTTAGTAGTGACCCCTGGTGGTAAATGGTTATAAGCTGCAAATGGTAAAGTGAGCTGATTGTATATATATATATATATATATATATACATAGATAGATAGAAAGATAGATAGACAGATCGATAGATAGGTATTTATTTTAATCAATCATTTCTTATTAAAGCAGATTATTTTTGGCTAGGAATTTCTGATTTGTAATCATTTATGAAAAAAGATTGCTTCTCCTAACCAAAGGAAGCAAAGCTGCCTATTACAATACTGTGAATTGATTGAGGGCATGCCCTAACCTCATGGAGGTGAGCACTGTTGAACTGAAGCCAATATGTCCTCGTTAGTATAGTGGTCAGTATCCCCGCCTGTCACGCGGGAGACCGGGGTTCAAATTCCCCGACGGGGAGACGATTCCTTTTATTCACACAATTAAATAAAATGATGTACTTAATAACATTGTAAACTATATTTGTCATTATCCTTCTCTATTACGATTGAGATAAACGTTGAATTCAGTGATGGCCAAATTGCTTACAGATGTGTTAACTAAAAGTCAGAATATGCTCTGAATATTTCAATCTGCACAGACCATACCATCAAAAACAATTTACATCTGTAATCTAATGGAAAATGGAATGAAGCAGTGGGGAATCTTATGCTTCTGCTCAACTCTAGGGGCTGGATTTAGAAGTGGAGTGGATGCTTTTTGTTAGTAGTGACCCCTGGTGGTAAATGGTTATAAGCTGCAAATGTTAAAGTGAGCTGATTGTATATATATATATATATATATATATATATATACATATACATAGATAGATAGAAAGATAGATAGACAGATCGATAGATAGGTATTTATTTTAATCAATCATTTCTTATTAAAGCAGATTATTTTTGGCTAGGAATTTCTGATTTGTAATCATTTATGAAAAAAGATTGCTTCTCCTAACCAAAAGAAGCAAAGCTGCCTATTACAATACTGTGAATTGATTGAGGGCATGCCCTAACCTCATGGAGGTGAGCACTGTTAAACTGAAGCCAATATGTCCTCGTTAGTATAGTGGTCAGTATCCCCGCCTGTCACGCTGGAGACCGGGGTTCAATTCCCCGACGGGGAGACGATTCCTTTTATTCACACAATTAAATAAAATGATGTACTTAATAACATTGTAAACTATATTTGTCATTATCCTTGTCTATTACGATTGAGATAAACGTTGAATTCAGTGATGGCCAAATTGCTTACAGATGTGTTAACTAAAAGTCAGAATATGCTCTGAATATTTCAATCTGCACAGACCATACCATCAAAAACAATTTACATCTATAATCTAATGGAAATGGAATGAAGCAGTGGGGAATCTTATGCTTCTGCTCAACTCTAGGGGCTAGATTTAGAAGTGGAGTGGATGCTTTTTGTTAGTAGTGACCCCTGGTGGTAAATGGTTATAAGCTGCAAATGGTAAAGTGAGCTGATTGTATATATATATATATATATATATACATATACATAGATAGATAGAAAGATAGATAGACAGATCGATAAATAGGTATTTATTTTAATCAATCATTTCTTATTAAAGCAGATTATTTTTGGCTAGGAATTTCTGATTTGTAATCATTTATGAAAAAAGATTGCTTCTCCTAACCAAAAGAAGCAAAGCTGCCTATTACAATACTGTGAATTGATTGAGGGCATGCCCTAACCTCATGGAGGTGAGCACTGTTGAACTGAAGCCAATATGTCCTCGTTAGTATAGTGGTCAGTATCCCCGCCTGTCACGCGGGAGACCGGGGTTCAATTCCCCGACGGGGAGACGATTCCTTTTATTCACACAATTAAATAAAATGATGTACTTAATAACATTGTAAACTATATTTGTCATTATCCTTGTCTATTACGATTGAGATAAACGTTGAATTCAGTGATGGCCAAATTGCTTACAGATGTGTTAACTAAAAGTCAGAATATGCTCTGAATATTTCAATCTGCACAGACCATACCATCAAAAACAATTAACATCTCTAATCTAATGGAAATGGAATGAAGCAGTGGGGAATCTTATGCTTCTGCTCAACTCTAGGGGCTAGATTTAGAAGTGGAGTGGATGCTTTTTGTTAGTAGTGACCCCTGGTGGTAAATGGTTATAAGCTGCAAATGGTAAAGTGAGCTGATTGTATATATATATATATATATATATACATATACATAGATAGATAGAAAGATAGATAGACAGATCGATAAATAGGTATTTATTTTAATCAATCATTTCTTATTAAAGCAGATTATTTTTGGCTAGGAATTTCTGATTTGTAATCATTTATGAAAAAAGATTGCTTCTCCTAACCAAAAGAAGCAAAGCTGCCTATTACAATACTGTGAATTGATTGAGGGCATGCCCTAACCTCATGGAGGTGAGCACTGTTGAACTGAAGCCAATATGTCCTCGTTAGTATAGTGGTCAGTATCCCCGCCTGTCACGCGGGAGACCGGGGTTCAATTCCCCGACGGGGAGACGATTCCTTTTATTCACACAATTAAATAAAATGATGTACCTAATAACATTGTAAACTATATTTGTCATTATCCTTGTCTATTACGATTGAGATAAACGTTGAATTCAGTGATGGCCAAATTGCTTACAGATGTGTTAACTAAAAGTCAGAATATGCTCTGAATATTTCAATCTGCACAGACCATACCATCAAAAACAATTTACATCTCTAATCTAATGGAAATGGAATGAAGCAGTGGGGAATCTTATGCTTCTGCTCAACTCTAGGGGCTAGATTTAGAAGTGGAGTGGATGCTTTTTGTTAGTAGTGACCCCTGGTGGTAAATGGTTATAAGCTGCAAATGGTAAAGTGAGCTGATTGTATATATATATATATATATATATATATACATAGATAGATAGAAAGATAGATAGACAGATCGATAGATAGGTATTTATTTTAATCAATCATTTCTTATTAAAGCAGATTATTTTTGGCTAGGAATTTCTGATTTGTAATCATTTATGAAAAAAGATTGCTTCTCCTAACCAAAGGAAGCAAAGCTGCCTATTACAATACTGTGAATTGATTGAGGGCATGCCCTAACCTCATGGAGGTGAGCACTGTTGAACTGAAGCCAATATGTCCTCGTTAGTATAGTGGTCAGTATCCCCGCCTGTCACGCGGGAGACCGGGGTTCAAATTCCCCGACGGGGAGACGATTCCTTTTATTCACACAATTAAATAAAATGATGTACTTAATAACATTGTAAACTATATTTGTCATTATCCTTCTCTATTACGATTGAGATAAACGTTGAATTCAGTGATGGCCAAATTGCTTACAGATGTGTTAACTAAAAGTCAGAATATGCTCTGAATATTTCAATCTGCACAGACCATACCATCAAAAACAATTTACATCTGTAATCTAATGGAAAATGGAATGAAGCAGTGGGGAATCTTATGCTTCTGCTCAACTCTAGGGGCTGGATTTAGAAGTGGAGTGGATGCTTTTTGTTAGTAGTGACCCCTGGTGGTAAATGGTTATAAGCTGCAAATGTTAAAGTGAGCTGATTGTATATATATATATATATATATATATATATATACATATACATAGATAGATAGAAAGATAGATAGACAGATCGATAGATAGGTATTTATTTTAATCAATCATTTCTTATTAAAGCAGATTATTTTTGGCTAGGAATTTCTGATTTGTAATCATTTATGAAAAAAGATTGCTTCTCCTAACCAAAAGAAGCAAAGCTGCCTATTACAATACTGTGAATTGATTGAGGGCATGCCCTAACCTCATGGAGGTGAGCACTGTTGAACTGAAGCCAATATGTCCTCGTTAGTATAGTGGTCAGTATCCCCGCCTGTCACGCTGGAGACCGGGGTTCAATTCCCCGACGGGGAGACGATTCCTTTTATTCACACAATTAAATAAAATGATGTACTTAATAACATTGTAAACTATATTTGTCATTATCCTTGTCTATTACGATTGAGATAAACGTTGAATTCAGTGATGGCCAAATTGCTTACAGATGTGTTAACTAAAAGTCAGAATATGCTCTGAATATTTCAATCTGCACAGACCATACCATCAAAAACAATTTACATCTATAATCTAATGGAAATGGAATGAAGCAGTGGGGAATCTTATGCTTCTGCTCAACTCTAGGGGCTAGATTTAGAAGTGGAGTGGATGCTTTTTGTTAGTAGTGACCCCTGGTGGTAAATGGTTATAAGCTGCAAATGGTAAAGTGAGCTGATTGTATATATATATATATATATATATACATATACATAGATAGATAGAAAGATAGATAGACAGATCGATAAATAGGTATTTATTTTAATCAATCATTTCTTATTAAAGCAGATTATTTTTGGCTAGGAATTTCTGATTTGTAATCATTTATGAAAAAAGATTGCTTCTCCTAACCAAAAGAAGCAAAGCTGCCTATTACAATACTGTGAATTGATTGAGGGCATGCCCTAACCTCATGGAGGTGAGCACTGTTGAACTGAAGCCAATATGTCCTCGTTAGTATAGTGGTCAGTATCCCCGCCTGTCACGCGGGAGACCGGGGTTCAATTCCCCGACGGGGAGACGATTCCTTTTATTCACACAATTAAATAAAATGATGTACTTAATAACATTGTAAACTATATTTGTCATTATCCTTGTCTATTACGATTGAGATAAACGTTGAATTCAGTGATGGCCAAATTGCTTACAGATGTGTTAACTAAAAGTCAGAATATGCTCTGAATATTTCAATCTGCACAGACCATACCATCAAAAACAATTAACATCTCTAATCTAATGGAAATGGAATGAAGCAGTGGGGAATCTTATGCTTCTGCTCAACTCTAGGGGCTAGATTTAGAAGTGGAGTGGATGCTTTTTGTTAGTAGTGACCCCTGGTGGTAAATGGTTATAAGCTGCAAATGGTAAAGTGAGCTGATTGTATATATATATATATATATATATATACATATACATAGATAGATAGAAAGATAGATAGACAGATCGATAAATAGGTATTTATTTTAATCAATCATTTCTTATTAAAGCAGAATATTTTTGGCTAGGAATTTCTGATTTGTAATCATTTATGAAAAAAGATTGCTTCTCCTAACCAAAAGAAGCAAAGCTGCCTATTACAATACTGTGAATTGATTGAGGGCATGCCCTAACCTCATGGAGGTGAGCACTGTTGAACTGAAGCCAATATGTCCTCGTTAGTATAGTGGTCAGTATCCCCGCCTGTCACGCGGGAGACCGGGGTTCAATTCCCCGACGGGGAGACGATTCCTTTTATTCACACAATTAAATAAAATGATGTACCTAATAACATTGTAAACTATATTTGTCATTATCCTTGTCTATTACGATTGAGATAAACGTTGAATTCAGTGATGGCCAAATTGCTTACAGATGTGTTAACTAAAAGTCAGAATATGCTCTGAATATTTCAATCTGCACAGACCATACCATCAAAAACAATTTACATCTCTAATCTAATGGAAATGGAATGAAGCAGTGGGGAATCTTATGCTTCTGCTCAACTCTAGGGGCTAGATTTAGAAGTGGAGTGGATGCTTTTTGTTAGTAGTGACCCCTGGTGGTAAATGGTTATAAGCTGCAAATGGTAAAGTGAGCTGATTGTATATATATATATATATATATATACATAGATAGATAGAAAGATAGATAGACAGATCGATAGATAGGTATTTATTTTAATCAATCATTTCTTATTAAAGCAGATTATTTTTGGCTAGGAATTTCTGATTTGTAATCATTTATGAAAAAAGATTGCTTCTCCTAACCAAAGGAAGCAAAGCTGCCTATTACAATACTGTGAATTGATTGAGGGCATGCCCTAACCTCATGGAGGTGAGCACTGTTGAACTGAAGCCAATATGTCCTCGTTAGTATAGTGGTCAGTATCCCCGCCTGTCACGCGGGAGACCGGGGTTCAAATTCCCCGACGGGGAGACGATTCCTTTTATTCACACAATTAAATAAAATGATGTACTTAATAACATTGTAAACTATATTTGTCATTATCCTTCTCTATTACGATTGAGATAAACGTTGAATTCAGTGATGGCCAAATTGCTTACAGATGTGTTAACTAAAAGTCAGAATATGCTCTGAATATTTCAATCTGCACAGACCATACCATCAAAAACAATTTACATCTGTAATCTAATGGAAAATGGAATGAAGCAGTGGGGAATCTTATGCTTCTGCTCAACTCTAGGGGCTGGATTTAGAAGTGGAGTGGATGCTTTTTGTTAGTAGTGACCCCTGGTGGTAAATGGTTATAAGCTGCAAATGTTAAAGTGAGCTGATTGTATATATATATATATATATATATATATATATATATATATACATATACATAGATAGATAGAAAGATAGATAGACAGATCGATAGATAGGTATTTATTTTAATCAATCATTTCTTATTAAAGCAGATTATTTTTGGCTAGGAATTTCTGATTTGTAATCATTTATGAAAAAAGATTGCTTCTCCTAACCAAAAGAAGCAAAGCTGCCTATTACAATACTGTGAATTGATTGAGGGCATGCCCTAACCTCATGGAGGTGAGCACTGTTGAACTGAAGCCAATATGTCCTCGTTAGTATAGTGGTCAGTATCCCCGCCTGTCACGCTGGAGACCGGGGTTCAATTCCCCGACGGGGAGACGATTCCTTTTATTCACACAATTAAATAAAATGATGTACTTAATAACATTGTAAACTATATTTGTCATTATCCTTGTCTATTACGATTGAGATAAACGTTGAATTCAGTGATGGCCAAATTGCTTACAGATGTGTTAACTAAAAGTCAGAATATGCTCTGAATATTTCAATCTGCACAGACCATACCATCAAAAACAATTTACATCTATAATCTAATGGAAATGGAATGAAGCAGTGGGGAATCTTATGCTTCTGCTCAACTCTAGGGGCTAGATTTAGAAGTGGAGTGGATGCTTTTTGTTAGTAGTGACCCCTGGTGGTAAATGGTTATAAGCTGCAAATGGTAAAGTGAGCTGATTGTATATATATATATATATATATATACATATACATAGATAGATAGAAAGATAGATAGACAGATCGATAAATAGGTATTTATTTTAATCAATCATTTCTTATTAAAGCAGATTATTTTTGGCTAGGAATTTCTGATTTGTAATCATTTATGAAAAAAGATTGCTTCTCCTAACCAAAAGAAGCAAAGCTGCCTATTACAATACTGTGAATTGATTGAGGGCATGCCCTAACCTCATGGAGGTGAGCACTGTTGAACTGAAGCCAATATGTCCTCGTTAGTATAGTGGTCAGTATCCCCGCCTGTCACGCGGGAGACCGGGGTTCAATTCCCCGACGGGGAGACGATTCCTTTTATTCACACAATTAAATAAAATGATGTACTTAATAACATTGTAAACTATATTTGTCATTATCCTTGTCTATTACGATTGAGATAAACGTTGAATTCAGTGATGGCCAAATTGCTTACAGATGTGTTAACTAAAAGTCAGAATATGCTCTGAATATTTCAATCTGCACAGACCATACCATCAAAAACAATTTACATCTCTAATCTAATGGAAATGGAATGAAGCAGTGGGGAATCTTATGCTTCTGCTCAACTCTAGGGGCTAGATTTAGAAGTGGAGTGGATGCTTTTTGTTAGTAGTGACCCCTGGTGGTAAATGGTTATAAGCTGCAAATGGTAAAGTGAGCTGATTGTATATATATATATATATATATATACATATACATAGATAGATAGAAAGATAGATAGACAGATCGATAAATAGGTATTTATTTTAATCAATCATTTCTTATTAAAGCAGATTATTTTTGGCTAGGAATTTCTGATTTGTAATCATTTATGAAAAAAGATTGCTTCTCCTAACCAAAAGAAGCAAAGCTGCCTATTACAATACTGTGAATTGATTGAGGGCATGCCCTAACCTCATGGAGGTGAGCACTGTTGAACTGAAGCCAATATGTCCTCGTTAGTATAGTGGTCAGTATCCCCGCCTGTCACGCGGGAGACCGGGGTTCAATTCCCCGACGGGGAGACGATTCCTTTTATTCACACAATTAAATAAAATGATGTACCTAATAACATTGTAAACTATATTTGTCATTATCCTTGTCTATTACGATTGAGATAAACGTTGAATTCAGTGATGGCCAAATTGCTTACAGATGTGTTAACTAAAAGTCAGAATATGCTCTGAATATTTCAATCTGCACAGACCATACCATCAAAAACAATTTACATCTCTAATCTAATGGAAATGGAATGAAGCAGTGGGGAATCTTATGCTTCTGCTCAACTCTAGGGGCTAGATTTAGAAGTGGAGTGGATGCTTTTTGTTAGTAGTGACCCCTGGTGGTAAATGGTTATAAGCTGCAAATGGTAAAGTGAGCTGATTGTATATATATATATATATATATATACATAGATAGATAGAAAGATAGATAGACAGATCGATAGATAGGTATTTATTTTAATCAATCATTTCTTATTAAAGCAGATTATTTTTGGCTAGGAATTTCTGATTTGTAATCATTTATGAAAAAAGATTGCTTCTCCTAACCAAAGGAAGCAAAGCTGCCTATTACAATACTGTGAATTGATTGAGGGCATGCCCTAACCTCATGGAGGTGAGCACTGTTGAACTGAAGCCAATATGTCCTCGTTAGTATAGTGGTCAGTATCCCCGCCTGTCACGCGGGAGACCGGGGTTCAAATTCCCCGACGGGGAGACGATTCCTTTTATTCACACAATTAAATAAAATGATGTACTTAATAACATTGTAAACTATATTTGTCATTATCCTTCTCTATTACGATTGAGATAAACGTTGAATTCAGTGATGGCCAAATTGCTTACAGATGTGTTAACTAAAAGTCAGAATATGCTCTGAATATTTCAATCTGCACAGACCATACCATCAAAAACAATTTACATCTGTAATCTAATGGAAAATGGAATGAAGCAGTGGGGAATCTTATGCTTCTGCTCAACTCTAGGGGCTGGATTTAGAAGTGGAGTGGATGCTTTTTGTTAGTAGTGACCCCTGGTGGTAAATGGTTATAAGCTGCAAATGGTAAAGTGAGCTGATTGTGTATATATATATATATATATATATATATATATATATATATATACGTATACATAGATAGATAGAAAGATAGATAGACAGATCGATAAATAGGTATTTATTTTAATCAATCATTTCTTATTAAAGCAGATTATTTTTGGCTAGGAATTTCTGATTTGTAATCATTTATGAAAAAAGATTGCTTCTCCTAACCAAAAGAAGCAAAGCTGCCTATTACAATACTGTGAATTCATTGAGGGCATGCCCTAACCTCATGGAGGTGAGCACTGTTAAACTGAAGCCAATATGTCCTCGTTA
>NC_140585.1:120259803-120264803 GCF_964204655.1 Triturus cristatus | reverse complement strand
GTAAATGGTTATAAGCTGCAAATGGTAAAGTGAGCTGATTGTATATATATATATATATATATATATACATATACATAGATAGATAGAAAGATAGATAGACAGATCGATAAATAGGTATTTATTTTAATCAATCATTTCTTATTAAAGCAGATTATTTTTGGCTAGGAATTTCTGATTTGTAATCATTTATGAAAAAAGATTGCTTCTCCTAACCAAAAGAAGCAAAGCTGCCTATTACAATACTGTGAATTGATTGAGGGCATGCCCTAACCTCATGGAGGTGAGCACTGTTGAACTGAAGCCAATATGTCCTCGTTAGTATAGTGGTCAGTATCCCCGCCTGTCACGCGGGAGACCGGGGTTCAATTCCCCGACGGGGAGACGATTCCTTTTATTCACACAATTAAATAAAATGATGTACTTAATAACATTGTAAACTATATTTGTCATTATCCTTGTCTATTACGATTGAGATAAACGTTGAATTCAGTGATGGCCAAATTGCTTACAGATGTGTTAACTAAAAGTCAGAATATGCTCTGAATATTTCAATCTGCACAGACCATACCATCAAAAACAATTTACATCTCTAATCTAATGGAAATGGAATGAAGCAGTGGGGAATCTTATGCTTCTGCTCAACTCTAGGGGCTAGATTTAGAAGTGGAGTGGATGCTTTTTGTTAGTAGTGACCCCTGGTGGTAAATGGTTATAAGCTGCAAATGGTAAAGTGAGCTGATTGTATATATATATATATATATATATACATAGATAGATAGAAAGATAGATAGACAGATCGATAGATAGGTATTTATTTTAATCAATCATTTCTTATTAAAGCAGATTATTTTTGGCTAGGAATTTCTGATTTGTAATCATTTATGAAAAAAGATTGCTTCTCCTAACCAAAGGAAGCAAAGCTGCCTATTACAATACTGTGAATTGATTGAGGGCATGCCCTAACCTCATGGAGGTGAGCACTGTTGAACTGAAGCCAATATGTCCTCGTTAGTATAGTGGTCAGTATCCCCGCCTGTCACGCGGGAGACCGGGGTTCAAATTCCCCGACGGGGAGACGATTCCTTTTATTCACACAATTAAATAAAATGATGTACTTAATAACATTGTAAACTATATTTGTCATTATCCTTCTCTATTACGATTGAGATAAACGTTGAATTCAGTGATGGCCAAATTGCTTACAGATGTGTTAACTAAAAGTCAGAATATGCTCTGAATATTTCAATCTGCACAGACCATACCATCAAAAACAATTTACATCTGTAATCTAATGGAAAATGGAATGAAGCAGTGGGGAATCTTATGCTTCTGCTCAACTCTAGGGGCTGGATTTAGAAGTGGAGTGGATGCTTTTTGTTAGTAGTGACCCCTGGTGGTAAATGGTTATAAGCTGCAAATGTTAAAGTGAGCTGATTGTATATATATATATATATATATATATATATATACATATACATAGATAGATAGAAAGATAGATAGACAGATCGATAGATAGGTATTTATTTTAATCAATCATTTCTTATTAAAGCAGATTATTTTTGGCTAGGAATTTCTGATTTGTAATCATTTATGAAAAAAGATTGCTTCTCCTAACCAAAAGAAGCAAAGCTGCCTATTACAATACTGTGAATTGATTGAGGGCATGCCCTAACCTCATGGAGGTGAGCACTGTTGAACTGAAGCCAATATGTCCTCGTTAGTATAGTGGTCAGTATCCCCGCCTGTCACGCGGGAGACCGGGGTTCAATTCCCCGACGGGGAGACGATTCCTTTTATTCACACAATTAAATAAAATGATGTACTTAATAACATTGTAAACTATATTTGTCATTATCCTTGTCTATTACGATTGAGATAAACGTTGAATTCAGTGATGGCCAAATTGCTTACAGATGTGTTAACTAAAAGTCAGAATATGCTCTGAATATTTCAATCTGCACAGACCATACCATCAAAAACAATTTACATCTATAATCTAATGGAAATGGAATGAAGCAGTGGGGAATCTTATGCTTCTGCTCAACTCTAGGGGCTAGATTTAGAAGTGGAGTGGATGCTTTTTGTTAGTAGTGACCCCTGGTGGTAAATGGTTATAAGCTGCAAATGGTAAAGTGAGCTGATTGTATATATATATATATATATATATACATATACATAGATAGATAGAAAGATAGATAGACAGATCGATAAATAGGTATTTATTTTAATCAATCATTTCTTACTAAAGCAGATTATTTTTGGCTAGGAATTTCTGATTTGTAATCATTTATGAAAAAAGATTGCTTCTCCTAACCAAAAGAAGCAAAGCTGCCTATTACAATACTGTGAATTGATTGAGGGCATGCCCTAACCTCATGGAGGTGAGCACTGTTGAACTGAAGCCAATATGTCCTCGTTAGTATAGTGGTCAGTATCCCCGCCTGTCACGCGGGAGACCGGGGTTCAATTCCCCGACGGGGAGACGATTCCTTTTATTCACACAATTAAATAAAATGATGTACTTAATAACATTGTAAACTATATTTGTCATTATCCTTGTCTATTACGATTGAGATAAACGTTGAATTCAGTGATGGCCAAATTGCTTACAGATGTGTTAACTAAAAGTCAGAATATGCTCTGAATATTTCAATCTGCACAGACCATACCATCAAAAACAATTAACATCTCTAATCTAATGGAAATGGAATGAAGCAGTGGGGAATCTTATGCTTCTGCTCAACTCTAGGGGCTAGATTTAGAAGTGGAGTGGATGCTTTTTGTTAGTAGTGACCCCTGGTGGTAAATGGTTATAAGCTGCAAATGGTAAAGTGAGCTGATTGTGTATATATATATATATATATATATATATATATATATATATATACGTATACATAGATAGATAGAAAGATAGATAGACAGATCGATAAATAGGTATTTATTTTAATCAATCATTTCTTATTAAAGCAGATTATTTTTGGCTAGGAATTTCTGATTTGTAATCATTTATGAAAAAAGATTGCTTCTCCTAACCAAAAGAAGCAAAGCTGCCTATTACAATACTGTGAATTCATTGAGGGCATGCCCTAACCTCATGGAGGTGAGCACTGTTAAACTGAAGCCAATATGTCCTCGTTAGTATAGTGGTCAGTATCCCCGCCTGTCACGCGGGAGACCGGGGTTCAATTCCCCGACGGGGAGACGATTCCTTTTATTCGCACAATTAAATAAAATGATGTACTTAATAACATTGTAAACTATATTTGTCATTATCCTTGTCTATTACGATTGAGATAAACGTTGAATTCAGTGATGGCCAAATTGCTTACAGATGTGTTAACTAAAAGTCAGAATATGCTCTGAATATTTCAATCTGCACAGACCATACCATCAAAAACAATTAACATCTCTAATCTAATGGAAATGGAATGAAGCAGTGGGGAATCTTATGCTTCTGCTCAACTCTAGGGGCTAGATTTAGAAGTGGAGTGGATGCTTTTTGTTAGTAGTGACCCCTGGTGGTAAATGGTTATAAGCTGCAAATGGTAAAGTGAGCTGATTGTGTATATATATATATATATATATATATATATATATATATATATACGTATACATAGATAGATAGAAAGATAGATAGACAGATCAATAAATAGGTATTTATTTTAATCAATCATTTCTTATTAAAGCAGATTATTTTTGGCTAGGAATTTCTGATTTGTAATCATTTATGAAAAAAGATTGCTTCTCCTAACCAAAAGAAGCAAAGCTGCCTATTACAATACTGTGAATTCATTGAGGGCATGCCCTAACCTCATGGAGGTGAGCACTGTTGAACTGAAGCCAATATGTCCTCGTTAGTATAGTGGTCAGTATCCCCGCCTGTCACGCGGGAAACCGGGGTTCAATTCCCCGACGGGGAGACGATTCCTTTTATTCGCACAATTAAATAAAATGATGTACTTAATAACATTGTAAACTATATTTGTCATTATCCTTGTCTATTACGATTGAGATAAACGTTGAATTCAGTGATGGCCAAATTGCTTACAGATGTGTTAACTAAAAGTCAGAATATGCTCTGAATATTTCAATCTGCACAGACCATACCATCAAAAACAATTTACATCTATAATCTAATGGAAATGGAATGAAGCAGTGGGGAATCTTATGCTTCTGCTCAACTCTAGGGGCTAGATTTAGAAGTGGAGTGGATGCTTTTTGTTAGTAGTGACCCCTGGTGGTAAATGGTTATAAGCTGCAAATGGTAAAGTGAGCTGATTGTATATATATATATATATATATATACATATACATAGATAGATAGAAAGATAGATAGACAGATCGATAAATAGGTATTTATTTTAATCAATCATTTCTTATTAAAGCAGATTATTTTTGGCTAGGAATTTCTGATTTGTAATCATTTATGAAAAAAGATTGCTTCTCCTAACCAAAGGAAGCAAAGCTGCCTATTACAATACTGTGAATTGATTGAGGGCATGCCCTAACCTCATGGAGGTGAGCACTGTTGAACTGAAGCCAATATGTCCTCGTTAGTATAGTGGTCAGTATCCCCGCCTGTCACGCGGGAGACCGGGGTTCAAATTCCCCGACGGGGAGACGATTCCTTTTATTCACACAATTAAATAAAATGATGTACTTAATAACATTGTAAACTATATTTGTCATTATCCTTCTCTATTACGATTGAGATAAACGTTGAATTCAGTGATGGCCAAATTGCTTACAGATGTGTTAACTAAAAGTCAGAATATGCTCTGAATATTTCAATCTGCACAGACCATACCATCAAAAACAATTTACATCTGTAATCTAATGGAAAATGGAATGAAGCAGTGGGGAATCTTATGCTTCTGCTCAACTCTAGGGGCTGGATTTAGAAGTGGAGTGGATGCTTTTTGTTAGTAGTGACCCCTGGTGGTAAATGGTTATAAGCTGCAAATGTTAAAGTGAGCTGATTGTATATATATATATATATA
>NC_140585.1:120247303-120252303 GCF_964204655.1 Triturus cristatus | reverse complement strand
AAGTCAGAATATGCTCTGAATATTTCAATCTGCACAGACCATACCATCAAAAACAATTTACATCTGTAATCTAATGGAAAATGGAATGAAGCAGTGGGGAATCTTATGCTTCTGCTCAACTCTAGGGGCTGGATTTAGAAGTGGAGTGGATGCTTTTTGTTAGTAGTGACCCCTGGTGGTAAATGGTTATAAGCTGCAAATGTTAAAGTGAGCTGATTGTATATATATATATATATATATATATATATATATACATATACATAGATAGATAGAAAGATAGATAGACAGATCGATAGATAGGTATTTATTTTAATCAATCATTTCTTATTAAAGCAGATTATTTTTGGCTAGGAATTTCTGATTTGTAATCATTTATGAAAAAAGATTGCTTCTCCTAACCAAAAGAAGCAAAGCTGCCTATTACAATACTGTGAATTGATTGAGGGCATGCCCTAACCTCATGGAGGTGAGCACTGTTGAACTGAAGCCAATATGTCCTCGTTAGTATAGTGGTCAGTATCCCCGCCTGTCACGCGGGAGACCGGGGTTCAATTCCCCGACGGGGAGACGATTCCTTTTATTCACACAATTAAATAAAATGATGTACTTAATAACATTGTAAACTATATTTGTCATTATCCTTGTCTATTACGATTGAGATAAACGTTGAATTCAGTGATGGCCAAATTGCTTACAGATGTGTTAACTAAAAGTCAGAATATGCTCTGAATATTTCAATCTGCACAGACCATACCATCAAAAACAATTTACATCTATAATCTAATGGAAATGGAATGAAGCAGTGGGGAATCTTATGCTTCTGCTCAACTCTAGGGGCTAGATTTAGAAGTGGAGTGGATGCTTTTTGTTAGTAGTGACCCCTGGTGGTAAATGGTTATAAGCTGCAAATGGTAAAGTGAGCTGATTGTATATATATATATATATATATACATATACATAGATAGATAGAAAGATAGATAGACAGATCGATAAATAGGTATTTATTTTAATCAATCATTTCTTATTAAAGCAGATTATTTTTGGCTAGGAATTTCTGATTTGTAATCATTTATGAAAAAAGATTGCTTCTCCTAACCAAAAGAAGCAAAGCTGCCTATTACAATACTGTGAATTGATTGAGGGCATGCCCTAACCTCATGGAGGTGAGCACTGTTGAACTGAAGCCAATATGTCCTCGTTAGTATAGTGGTCAGTATCCCCGCCTGTCACGCGGGAGACCGGGGTTCAATTCCCCGACGGGGAGACGATTCCTTTTATTCACACAATTAAATAAAATGATGTACTTAATAACATTGTAAACTATATTTGTCATTATCCTTGTCTATTACGATTGAGATAAACGTTGAATTCAGTGATGGCCAAATTGCTTACAGATGTGTTAACTAAAAGTCAGAATATGCTCTGAATATTTCAATCTGCACAGACCATACCATCAAAAACAATTAACATCTCTAATCTAATGGAAATGGAATGAAGCAGTGGGGAATCTTATGCTTCTGCTCAACTCTAGGGGCTAGATTTAGAAGTGGAGTGGATGCTTTTTGTTAGTAGTGACCCCTGGTGGTAAATGGTTATAAGCTGCAAATGGTAAAGTGAGCTGATTGTGTATATATATATATATATATATATATATATATAAATATATATATACGTATACATAGATAGATAGAAAGATAGATAGACAGATCGATAAATAGGTATTTATTTTAATCAATCATTTCTTATTAAAGCAGATTATTTTTGGCTAGGAATTTCTGATTTGTAATCATTTATGAAAAAAGATTGCTTCTCCTAACCAAAAGAAGCAAAGCTGCCTATTACAATACTGTGAATTCATTGAGGGCATGCCCTAACCTCATGGAGGTGAGCACTGTTAAACTGAAGCCAATATGTCCTCGTTAGTATAGTGGTCAGTATCCCCGCCTGTCACGCGGGAGACCGGGGTTCAATTCCCCGACGGGGAGACGATTCCTTTTATTCGCACAATTAAATAAAATGATGTACTTAATAACATTGTAAACTATATTTGTCATTATCCTTGTCTATTACGATTGAGATAAACGTTGAATTCAGTGATGGCCAAATTGCTTACAGATGTGTTAACTAAAAGTCAGAATATGCTCTGAATATTTCAATCTGCACAGACCATACCATCAAAAACAATTAACATCTCTAATCTAATGGAAATGGAATGAAGCAGTGGGGAATCTTATGCTTCTGCTCAACTCTAGGGGCTAGATTTAGAAGTGGAGTGGATGCTTTTTGTTAGTAGTGACCCCTGGTGGTAAATGGTTATAAGCTGCAAATGGTAAAGTGAGCTGATTGTGTATATATATATATATATATATATATATATATATATATACGTATACATAGATAGATAGAAAGATAGATAGACAGATCAATAAATAGGTATTTATTTTAATCAATCATTTCTTATTAAAGCAGATTATTTTTGGCTAGGAATTTCTGATTTGTAATCATTTATGAAAAAAGATTGCTTCTCCTAACCAAAAGAAGCAAAGCTGCCTATTACAATACTGTGAATTCATTGAGGGCATGCCCTAACCTCATGGAGGTGAGCACTGTTGAACTGAAGCCAATATGTCCTCGTTAGTATAGTGGTCAGTATCCCCGCCTGTCACGCGGGAGACCGGGGTTCAATTCCCCGACGGGGAGACGATTCCTTTTATTCGCACAATTAAATAAAATGATGTACTTAATAACATTGTAAACTATATTTGTCATTATCCTTGTCTATTACGATTGAGATAAACGTTGAATTCAGTGATGGCCAAATTGCTTACAGATGTGTTAACTAAAAGTCAGAATATGCTCTGAATATTTCAATCTGCACAGACCATACCATCAAAAACAATTTACATCTATAATCTAATGGAAATGGAATGAAGCAGTGGGGAATCTTATGCTTCTGCTCAACTCTAGGGGCTAGATTTAGAAGTGGAGTGGATGCTTTTTGTTAGTAGTGACCCCTGGTGGTAAATGGTTATAAGCTGCAAATGGTAAAGTGAGCTGATTGTATATATATATATATATATATATACATATACATAGATAGATAGAAAGATAGATAGACAGATCGATAAATAGGTATTTATTTTAATCAATCATTTCTTATTAAAGCAGATTATTTTTGGCTAGGAATTTCTGATTTGTAATCATTTATGAAAAAAGATTGCTTCTCCTAACCAAAAGAAGCAAAGCTGCCTATTACAATACTGTGAATTGATTGAGGGCATGCCCTAACCTCATGGAGGTGAGCACTGTTGAACTGAAGCCAATATGTCCTCGTTAGTATAGTGGTCAGTATCCCCGCCTGTCACGCGGGAGACCGGGGTTCAATTCCCCGACGGGGAGACGATTCCTTTTATTCACACAATTAAATAAAATGATGTACTTAATAACATTGTAAACTATATTTGTCATTATCCTTGTCTATTACGATTGAGATAAACGTTGAATTCAGTGATGGCCAAATTGCTTACAGATGTGTTAACTAAAAGTCAGAATATGCTCTGAATATTTCAATCTGCACAGACCATACCATCAAAAACAATTTACATCTCTAATCTAATGGAAATGGAATGAAGCAGTGGGGAATCTTATGCTTCTGCTCAACTCTAGGGGCTAGATTTAGAAGTGGAGTGGATGCTTTTTGTTAGTAGTGACCCCTGGTGGTAAATGGTTATAAGCTGCAAATGGTAAAGTGAGCTGATTGTATATATATATATATATATATATATACATAGATAGATAGAAAGATAGATAGACAGATCAATAAATAGGTATTTATTTTAATCAATCATTTCTTATTAAAGCAGATTATTTTTGGCTAGGAATTTCTGATTTGTAATCATTTATGAAAAAAGATTGCTTCTCCTAACCAAAAGAAGCAAAGCTGCCTATTACAATACTGTGAATTCATTGAGGGCATGCCCTAACCTCATGGAGGTGAGCACTGTTGAACTGAAGCCAATATGTCCTCGTTAGTATAGTGGTCAGTATCCCCGCCTGTCACGCGGGAGACCGGGGTTCAATTCCCCGACGGGGAGACGATTCCTTTTATTCGCACAATTAAATAAAATGATGTACTTAATAACATTGTAAACTATATTTGTCATTATCCTTGTCTATTACGATTGAGATAAACGTTGAATTCAGTGATGGCCAAATTGCTTACAGATGTGTTAACTAAAAGTCAGAATATGCTCTGAATATTTCAATCTGCACAGACCATACCATCAAAAACAATTTACATCTATAATCTAATGGAAATGGAATGAAGCAGTGGGGAATCTTATGCTTCTGCTCAACTCTAGGGGCTAGATTTAGAAGTGGAGTGGATGCTTTTTGTTAGTAGTGACCCCTGGTGGTAAATGGTTATAAGCTGCAAATGGTAAAGTGAGCTGATTGTATATATATATATATATATATATACATATACATAGATAGATAGAAAGATAGATAGACAGATCGATAAATAGGTATTTATTTTAATCAATCATTTCTTATTAAAGCAGATTATTTTTGGCTAGGAATTTCTGATTTGTAATCATTTATGAAAAAAGATTGCTTCTCCTAACCAAAAGAAGCAAAGCTGCCTATTACAATACTGTGAATTGATTGAGGGCATGCCCTAACCTCATGGAGGTGAGCACTGTTGAACTGAAGCCAATATGTCCTCGTTAGTATAGTGGTCAGTATCCCCGCCTGTCACGCGGGAGACCGGGGTTCAATTCCCCGACGGGGAGACGATTCCTTTTATTCACACAATTAAATAAAATGATGTACTTAATAACATTGTAAACTATATTTGTCATTATCCTTGTCTATTACGATTGAGATAAACGTTGAATTCAGTGATGGCCAAATTGCTTACAGATGTGTTAACTAAAAGTCAGAATATGCTCTGAATATTTCAATCTGCACAGACCATACCATCAAAAACAATTTACATC
>NC_140585.1:120242303-120244803 GCF_964204655.1 Triturus cristatus | reverse complement strand
TCATGGAGGTGAGCACTGTTGAACTGAAGCCAATATGTCCTCGTTAGTATAGTGGTCAGTATCCCCGCCTGTCACGCGGGAGACCGGGGTTCAAATTCCCCGACGGGGAGACGATTCCTTTTATTCACACAATTAAATAAAATGATGTACTTAATAACATTGTAAACTATATTTGTCATTATCCTTCTCTATTACGATTGAGATAAACTTTGAATTCAGTGATGGCCAAATTGCTTACAGATGTGTTAACTAAAAGTCAGAATATGCTCTGAATATTTCAATCTGCACAGACCATACCATCAAAAACAATTTACATCTGTAATCTAATGGAAAATGGAATGAAGCAGTGGGGAATCTTATGCTTCTGCTCAACTCTAGGGGCTGGATTTAGAAGTGGAGTGGATGCTTTTTGTTAGTAGTGACCCCTGGTGGTAAATGGTTATAAGCTGCAAATGTTAAAGTGAGCTGATTGTATATATATATATATATATACATATACATAGATAGATAGAAAGATAGATAGACAGATCGATAGATAGGTATTTATTTTAATCAATCATTTCTTATTAAAGCAGATTATTTTTGGCTAGGAATTTCTGATTTGTAATCATTTATGAAAAAAGATTGCTTCTCCTAACCAAAAGAAGCAAAGCTGCCTATTACAATACTGTGAATTGATTGAGGGCATGCCCTAACCTCATGGAGGTGAGCACTGTTGAACTGAAGCCAATATGTCCTCGTTAGTATAGTGGTCAGTATCCCCGCCTGTCACGCTGGAGACCGGGGTTCAATTCCCCGACGGGGAGACGATTCCTTTTATTCACACAATTAAATAAAATGATGTACTTAATAACATTGTAAACTATATTTGTCATTATCCTTGTCTATTACGATTGAGATAAACGTTGAATTCAGTGATGGCCAAATTGCTTACAGATGTGTTAACTAAAAGTCAGAATATGCTCTGAATATTTCAATCTGCACAGACCATACCATCAAAAACAATTTACATCTATAATCTAATGGAAATGGAATGAAGCAGTGGGGAATCTTATGCTTCTGCTCAACTCTAGGGGCTAGATTTAGAAGTGGAGTGGATGCTTTTTGTTAGTAGTGACCCCTGGTGGTAAATGGTTATAAGCTGCAAATGGTAAAGTGAGCTGATTGTATATATATATATATATATATATATACATATACATAGATAGATAGAAAGATAGATAGACAGATCGATAAATAGGTATTTATTTTAATCAATCATTTCTTATTAAAGCAGATTATTTTTGGCTAGGAATTTCTGATTTGTAATCATTTATGAAAAAAGATTGCTTCTCCTAACCAAAAGAAGCAAAGCTGCCTATTACAATACTGTGAATTGATTGAGGGCATGCCCTAACCTCATGGAGGTGAGCACTGTTGAACTGAAGCCAATATGTCCTCGTTAGTATAGTGGTCAGTATCCCCGCCTGTCACGCGGGAGACCGGGGTTCAATTCCCCGACGGGGAGACGATTCCTTTTATTCACACAATTAAATAAAATGATGTACTTAATAACATTGTAAACTATATTTGTCATTATCCTTGTCTATTACGATTGAGATAAACGTTGAATTCAGTGATGACCAAATTGCTTACAGATGTGTTAACTAAAAGTCAGAATATGCTCTGAATATTTCAATCTGCACAGACCATACCATCAAAAACAATTAACATCTCTAATCTAATGGAAATGGAATGAAGCAGTGGGGAATCTTATGCTTCTGCTCAACTCTAGGGGCTAGATTTAGAAGTGGAGTGGATGCTTTTTGTTAGTAGTGACCCCTGGTGGTAAATGGTTATAAGCTGCAAATGGTAAAGTGAGCTGATTGTGTATATATATATATATATATATATATATATATATATATACGTATACATAGATAGATAGAAAGATAGATAGACAGATCGATAAATAGGTATTTATTTTAATCAATCATTTCTTATTAAAGCAGATTATTTTTGGCTAGGAATTTCTGATTTGTAATCATTTATGAAAAAAGATTGCTTCTCCTAACCAAAAGAAGCAAAGCTGCCTATTACAATACTGTGAATTCATTGAGGGCATGCCCTAACCTCATGGAGGTGAGCACTGTTGAACTGAAGCCAATATGTCCTCGTTAGTATAGTGGTCAGTATCCCCGCCTGTCACGCGGGAGACCGGGGTTCAATTCCCCGACGGGGAGACGATTCCTTTTATTCGCACAATTAAATAAAATGATGTACTTAATAACATTGTAAACTATATTTGTCATTATCCTTGTCTATTACGATTGAGATAAACGTTGAATTCAGTGATGGCCAAATTGCTTACAGATGTGTTAACTAAAAGTCAGAATATGCTCTGAATATTTCAATCTGCACAGACCATACCATCAAAAACAATTTACATCTATAATCTAATGGAAAATGGAATGAAGCAGTGGGGAATCTTATGCTTCTGCTCAACTCTAGGGGCTAGATT
>NC_140585.1:119409803-119597303 GCF_964204655.1 Triturus cristatus | reverse complement strand
GATTCCCCACTGCTTCATTCCATTTCCATTAGATTATAGATGTAAATTGTTTTTGATGGTATGGTCTGTGCAGATTGAAATATTCAGAGCATATTCTGACTTTTAGTTAACACATCTGTAAGCAATTTGGCCATCACTGAATTCAACGTTTATCTCAATCGTAATAGACAAGGATAATGACAAATATAGTTTACAATGTTATTAAGTACATCATTTTATTTAATTGTGTGAATAAAAGGAATCGTCTCCCCGTCGGGGAATTGAACCCCGGTCTCCCGCGTGACAGGCGGGGATACTGTCCACTATACTAACGAGGACATATTGGCTTCAGTTCAACAGTGCTCACCTCCATGAGGTTAGGGCATGCCCTCAATCAATTCACAGTATTGTAATAGGCAGCTTTGCTTCTTTTGGTTAGGAGAAGCAATCTTTTTTCATAAATGATTACAAATCAGAAATTCCTAGCCAAAAATAATCTGCTTTAATAAGAAATGATTGATTAAAATAAATACCTATCTATCGATCTGTCTATCTATCTTTCTATCTATCTATGTATATGTATATATATATATATATATATATATATACAATCAGCTCACTTTACCATTTGCAGCTTATAACCATTTACCACCAGGGGTCACTACTAACAAAAAGCATCCACTCCACTTCTAAATCTAGCCCCTAGAGTTGAGCAGAAGCATAAGATTCCCCACTGCTTCATTCCATTTTCCATTAGATTATAGATATAAATTGTTTTTGATGGTATGGTCTGTGCAGATTGAAATATTCAGAGCATATTCTGACTTTTAGTTAACACATCTGTAAGCAATTTGGCCATCACTGAATTCAACGTTTATCTCAATCGTAATAGACAAGGATAATGACAAATATAGTTTACAATGTTATTAAGTACATCATTTTATTTAATTGTGCGAATAAAAGGAATCGTCTCCCCGTCGGGGAATTGAACCCCGGTCTCCCGCGTGACAGGCGGGGATACTGACCACTATACTAACGAGGACATATTGGCTTCAGTTCAACAGTGCTCACCTCCATGAGGTTAGGGCATGCCCTCAATGAATTCACAGTATTGTAATAGGCAGCTTTGCTTCTTTTGGTTAGGAGAAGCAATCTTTTTTCATAAATGATTACAAATCAGAAATTCCTAGCCAAAAATAATCTGCTTTAATAAGAAATGATTGATTAAAATAAATACCTATTTATCGATCTGTCTATCTATCTTTCTATCTATGTATATGTATATATATATATATATATATATATATATATACAATCAGCTCACTTTACCATTTGCAGCTTATAACCATTTACCACCAGGGGTCACTACTAACAAAAAGCATCCACTCCACTTCTAAATCTAGCCCCTAGAGTTGAGCAGAAGCATAAGATTCCCCACTGCTTCATTCCATTTCCATTAGATTATAGATGTAAATTGTTTTTGATGGTATGGTCTGTGCAGATTGAAATATTCAGAGCATATTCTGACTTTTAGTTAACACATCTGTAAGCAATTTGGCCATCACTGAATTCAACGTTTATCTCAATCGTAATAGACAAGGATAATGACAAATATAGTTTACAATGTTATTAAGTACATCTTTTTATTTAATAGTGTGAATAAAAGGAATCGTCTCCCCGTCGGGGAATTGAACCCCGGTCTCCCACGTGACAGGCGGGGATACTGACCACTATACTATACAAGGCGCCTTGATACCTTCGGGTTTAGTCTGCGCGTTATAAGTTGCATAATAAATAAATAAATAAATAATACTAACGAGGACATATTGGCTTCAGTTCAACAGTGCTCACCTCCATGAGGTTAGGGCATGCCCTCAATCAATTCACAGTATTGTAATAGGCAGCTTTGCTTCTTTTGGTTAGGCGAAGCAATCTTTTTTCATAAATGATTACAAATCAGAAATTCCTAGCCAAAAATAATCTGCTTTAATAAGAAATGATTGATTAAAATAAATACCTATCTATCGATCTGTCTATCTATCTTTCTATCTATCTATGTATATGTATATATATATATATATATATATATATATATATATATATATACAATCAGCTCACTTTAACATTTGCAGCTTATAACCATTTACCACCAGGGGTCACTACTAACAAAAAGCATCCACTCCACTTCTAAATCCAGCCCCTAGAGTTGAGCAGAAGCATAAGATTCCCCACTGCTTCATTCCATTTTCCATTAGATTACAGATGTAAATTGTTTTTGATGGTATGGTCTGTGCAGATTGAAATATTCAGAGCATATTCTGACTTTTAGTTAACACATCTGTAAGCAATTTAGCCATCACTGAATTCAACGTTTATCTCAATCGTAATAGAGAAGGATAATGACAAATATAGTTTACAATGTTCTTAAGTACATCATTTTATTTAATTGTGTGAATAAAAGGAATCGTCTACCCGTCGGGGAATTGAACCCCGGTCTCCCGCGTGACAGGCGGGGATACTGACCACTATACTAACGAGGACATATTGGCTTCAGTTCAACAGTGCTCACCTCCATGAGGTTAGGGCATGCCCTCAATCAATTCACAGTATTGTAATAGGCAGCTTTGCTTCTTTTGGTTAGGAGAAGCAATCTTTTTTCATAAATGATTACAAATCAGAAATTCCTAGCCAAAAATAATCTGCTTTAATAAGAAATGATTGATTAAAATAAATACCTATTTATCGATCTGTCTATCTATCTTTCTATCTATCTATGTATATGTATATATATATATATATATATATATATATATATATATACAATCAGCTCACTTTAACATTTGCAGCTTATAACCATTTACCACCAGGGGTCACTACTAACAAAAAGCATCCACTCCACTTCTAAATCCAGCCCCTAGAGTTGAGCAGAAGCATAAGATTCCCCACTGCTTCATTCCATTTTCCATTAGATTACAGATGTAAATTGTTTTTGATGGTATGGTCTGTGCAGATTGAAATATTCAGAGCATATTCTGACTTTTAGTTAACACATCTGTAAGCAATTTGGCCATCACTGAATTCAACGTTTATCTCAATCGTAATAGAGAAGGATAATGACAAATATAGTTTACAATGTTATTAAGTACATCATTTTATTTAATTGTGTGAATAAAAGGAATCGTCTCCCCGTCGGGGAATTGAACCCCGGTCTCCCGCGTGACAGGCGGGGATACTGACCACTATACTAACGAGGACATATTGGCTTCAGTTCAACAGTGCTCACCTCCATGAGGTTAGGGCATGCCCTCAATCAATTCACAGTATTGTAATAGGCAGCTTTGCTTCCTTTGGTTAGGAGAAGCAATCTTTTTTCATAAATGATTACAAATCAGAAATTCCTAGCCAAAAATAATCTGCTTTAATAAGAAATGATTGATTAAAATAAATACCTATCTATCGATCTGTCTATCTATCTTTCTATCTATCTATGTATATATATATATATATATATATATATATACAATCAGCTCACTTTACCATTTGCAGCTTATAACCATTTACCACCAGGGGTCACTACTAACAAAAAGCATCCACTCCACTTCTAAATCTAGCCCCTAGAGTTGAGCAGAAGCATAAGATTCCCCACTGCTTCATTCCATTTCCATTAGATTAGAGATGTAAATTGTTTTTGATGGTATGGTCTGTGCAGATTGAAATATTCAGAGCATATTCTGACTTTTAGTTAACACATCTGTAAGCAATTTGGCCATCACTGAATTCAACGTTTATCTCAATCGTAATAGACAAGGATAATGACAAATATAGTTTACAATGTTATTAAGTACATCATTTTATTTAATTGTGTGAATAAAAGGAATCGTCTCCCCGTCGGGGAATTGAACCCCGGTCTCCCGCGTGACAGGCGGGGATACTGACCACTATACTAACGAGGACATATTGGCTTCAGTTCAACAGTGCTCACCTCCATGAGGTTAGGGCATGCCCTCAATCAATTCACAGTATTGTAATAGGCAGCTTTGCTTCTTTTGGTTAGGAGAAGCAATCTTTTTTCATAAATGATTACAAATCAGAAATTCCTAGCCAAAAATAATCTGCTTTAATAAGAAATGATTGATTAAAATAAATACCTATCTATCGATCTGTCTATCTATCTTTCTATCTATCTATGTATATGTATATATATATATATATATATATATATTCACTTAAAAAACCATAGGTTTCACACATGTTATAGTTAGCTGGACATTTCACTCATAAAAAACCAATGAAATTCCCCCGTTATAGTTACTGCAGGCAACTATAACTCACGCGACCGTAATCCTCTGCTGATGCTAATACTGTATTTAGACACTTATTTACCCATGTCTTCTTCCATTAATCTTTAGCTATACATATATTACAAATATTTATTTTTCAGAAAGACACATATGTCATCAGTGATGTAATATCTGACGTCATCAGCAGAGGATTGCGGTCGCGTGAGTTATAGTTGCCTGCAGTAACTATAACGGGGGAATTTCATTGGTTTTTTATGAGTGAAATGTCCAGCTAACTATAACATGTGTGAAACCTATGGTTTTTTAAGTGAATTTGCAAGGTTTTTTAAATGCTAATTCCTAACTATAACGTGTGTGAAACCTATGGTTTTTTCAGTGAATTTGTACGGTTTTTTAAATGCTAATTTATTTATGTATTATTTTTTTTATATATTTATTTTACAATAAACTACGTATTAAAAATTATAATTTTTTTTTTTTTTGGTTTTCACCCTGCGAATTTTTTTTTTTTTGGTAAAAAAAAAATATTTTTTTTGTGTTTTTCAGGGTGCGCGCACTGTGCGCGCACCCCCGCGATTTTTAAAAAAAATAAAATAAATTTTTTTGCCTTCGGGGTCCTTCAGGGACCCCCTGACAAAGGCTAGGGGGTCAGGAACTCTCTACCCTGCCCCCTTTTCACGTTCGCCACCTTCCTTTTTCACTCTCGCACTGAAAACAAACAAAATGGCGGCCGACACTTCCTGATTTCGACCGATTCGAACGTTGACTAACATGTAACCACCAATCAGAATTACGCTCGCGCACGTTAGGGTGCTCGCACGGTGCTCGCACGGTGCGCGCACCCTGCGCGCATATAGATATATATATGCTTTTAAATGCTATTTTCTCCGGAAATACTGAACAGATTTACACCAGACCTGCAAAAGGCACTTCCTTGACCTTATGGCTACCTCTCTGCCAAATTTCAAGTAATTCTGTTCAGCCGTTCGGGCTGTAGCTGTGTCTAAAGGTCCTATGGAAAAATGCATGGGAAAAACGCGTTTTGGGACCCCCCTTTTATCTCAGCCCCCGCTTGACCAATCCCCCCGAGACTTTCAGGGTAGGAGCGGAGCGTAGCGCCCCACCTATTTTGAAAAATTCGCGAGGAATCGTCGACCGGCGCCAAAGTTATTCAAAATAGAATGTTGCGGATTTCCTATGGAAACGTGGTCCTAACTATAACTACCTACTGGCGACCGCCAGTAGGTAATATATATACAATCAGCTCACTTTACCATTTGCAGCTTATAACCACTTACCACCAGGGGTCACTACTAACAAAAAGCATCCACTCCACTTCTAAATCTAGCCCCTAGAGTTGAGCAGAAGCATAAGATTCCCCACTGCTTCATTCCATTTCCATTAGATTATAGATGTAAATTGTTTTTGATGGTATGGTCTGTGCAGATTGAAATATTCAGAGCATATTCTGACTTTTAGTTAACACATCTGTAAGCAATTTGGCCATCACTGAATTCAACGTTTATCTCAATCGTAATAGACAAGGATAATGACAAATATAGTTTACAATGTTATTAAGTACATCATTTTATTTAATTGTGTGAATAAAAGGAATCGTCTCCCCGTCGGGGAATTGAACCCCGGTCTCCCGCGTGACAGGCGGGGATACTGACCACTATACTAACGAGGACATATTGGCTTCAGTTCAACAGTGCTCACCTCCATGAGGTTAGGGCATGCCCTCAATCAATTCACAGTATTGTAATAGGCAGCTTTGCTTCTTTTGGTTAGGAGAAGCAATCTTTTTTCATAAATGATTACAAATCAGAAATTCCTAGCCAAAAATAATCTGCTTTAATAAGAAATGATTGATTAAAATAAATACCTATCTATCGATCTGTCTATCTATCTTTCTATCTATCTATGTATATGTATATATATATATATATATATATATATATACAATCAGCTCACTTTACCATTTGCAGCTTATAACCACTTACCACCAGGGGTCACTACTAACAAAAAGCATCCACTCCACTTCTAAATCTAGCCCCTAGAGTTGAGCAGAAGCATAAGATTCCCCACTGCTTCATTCCATTTCCATTAGATTATAGATGTAAATTGTTTTTGATGGTATGGTCTGTGCAGATTGAAATATTCAGAGCATATTCTGACTTTTAGTTAACACATCTGTAAGCAATTTGGCCATCACTGAATTCAACGTTTATCTCAATCGTAATAGACAAGGATAATGACAAATATAGTTTACAATGTTATTAAGTACATCTTTTTATTTAATAGTGTGAATAAAAGGAATCGTCTCCCCGTCGGGGAATTGAACCCCGGTCTCCCGCGTGACAGGCGGGGATACTGACCACTATACTAACGAGGACATATTGGCTTCAGTTCAACAGTGCTCACCTCCATGAGGTTAGGGCATGCCCTCAATCAATTCACAGTATTGTAATAGGCAGCTTTGCTTCTTTTGGTTAGGCGAAGCAATCTTTTTTCATAAATGATTACAAATCAGAAATTCCTAGCCAAAAATATTCTGCTTTAATAAGAAATGATTGATTAAAATAAATACCTATCTATCGATCTGTCTATCTATCTTTCTATCTATCTATGTATATGTATATATATATATATATATATATATATATATATATATATATATATATACAATCAGCTCACTTTAACATTTGCAGCTTATAACCATTTACCACCAGGGGTCACTACTAACAAAAAGCATCCACTCCACTTCTAAATCCAGCCCCTAGAGTTGAGCAGAAGCATAAGATTCCCCACTGCTTCATTCCATTTTCCATTAGATTACAGATGTAAATTGTTTTTGATGGTATGGTCTGTGCAGATTGAAATATTCAGAGCATATTCTGACTTTTAGTTAACACATCTGTAAGCAATTTGGCCATCACTGAATTCAACGTTTATCTCAATCGTAATAGACAAGGATAATGACAAATATAGTTTACAATGTTATTAAGTACATCTTTTTATTTAATAGTGTGAATAAAAGGAATCGTCTCCCCGTCGGGGAATTGAACCCCGGTCTCCCGCGTGACAGGCGGGGATACTGACCACTATACTAACGAGGACATATTGGCTTCAGTTCAACAGTGCTCACCTCCATGAGGTTAGGGCATGCCCTCAATCAATTCACAGTATTGTAATAGGCAGCTTTGCTTCTTTTGGTTAGGCGAAGCAATCTTTTTTCATAAATGATTACAAATCAGAAATTCCTAGCCAAAAATATTCTGCTTTAATAAGAAATGATTGATTAAAATAAATACCTATCTATCGATCTGTCTATCTATCTTTCTATCTATCTATGTATATGTATATATATATATATATATATATATATATATATATATATATATATATACAATCAGCTCACTTTAACATTTGCAGCTTATAACCATTTACCACCAGGGGTCACTACTAACAAAAAGCATCCACTCCACTTCTAAATCCAGCCCCTAGAGTTGAGCAGAAGCATAAGATTCCCCACTGCTTCATTCCATTTTCCATTAGATTACAGATGTAAATTGTTTTTGATGGTATGGTCTGTGCAGATTGAAATATTCAGAGCATATTCTGACTTTTAGTTAACACATCTGTAAGCAATTTGGCCATCACTGAATTCAACGTTTATCTCAATCGTAATAGAGAAGGATAATGACAAATATAGTTTACAATGTTCTTAAGTACATCATTTTATTTAATTGTGTGAATAAAAGGAATCGTCTACCCGTCGGGGAATTGAACCCCGGTCTCCCGCGTGACAGGCGGGGATACTGACCACTATACTAACGAGGACATATTGGCTTCAGTTCAACAGTGCTCACCTCCATGAGGTTAGGGCATGCCCTCAATCAATTCACAGTATTGTAATAGGCAGCTTTGCTTCTTTTGGTTAGGAGAAGCAATCTTTTTTCATAAATGATTACAAATCAGAAATTCCTAGCCAAAAATAATCTGCTTTAATAAGAAATGATTGATTAAAATAAATACCTATTTATCGATCTGTCTATCTATCTTTCTATCTATCTATGTATATGTATATATATATATATATATATATATATATATATATATATATACAATCAGCTCACTTTAACATTTGCAGCTTATAACCATTTACCACCAGGGGTCACTACTAACAAAAAGCATCCACTCCACTTCTAAATCCAGCCCCTAGAGTTGAGCAGAAGCATAAGATTCCCCACTGCTTCATTCCATTTTCCATTAGATTACAGATGTAAATTGTTTTTGATGGTATGGTCTGTGCAGATTGAAATATTCAGAGCATATTCTGACTTTTAGTTAACACATCTGTAAGCAATTTGGCCATCACTGAATTCAACGTTTATCTCAATCGTAATAGAGAAGGATAATGACAAATATAGTTTACAATGTTATTAAGTACATCATTTTATTTAATTGTATGAATAAAAGGAATCGTCTCCCCGTCGGGGAATTGAACCCCGGTCTCCCGCGTGACAGGCGGGGATACTGACCACTATACTAACGAGGACATATTGGCTTCAGTTCAACAGTGCTCACCTCCATGAGGTTAGGGCATGCCCTCAATCAATTCACAGTATTGTAATAGGCAGCTTTGCTTCTTTTGGTTAGGAGAAGCAATCTTTTTTCATAAATGATTACAAATCAGAAATTCCTAGCCAAAAATAATCTGCTTTAATAAGAAATGATTGATTAAAATAAATACCTATTTATCGATCTGTCTATCTATCTTTCTATCTATCTATGTATATGTATATATATATATATATATATATATATATATATATATACAATCAGCTCACTTTACCATTTGCAGCTTATAACCATTTACCACCAGGGGTCACTACTAACAAAAAGCATCCACTCCACTTCTAAATCCAGCCCCTAGAGTTGAGCAGAAGCATAAGATTCCCCACTGCTTCATTCCATTTTCCATTAGATTACAGATGTAAATTGTTTTTGATGGTATGGTCTGTGCAGATTGAAATATTCAGAGCATATTCTGACTTTTAGTTAACACATCTGTAAGCAATTTGGCCATCACTGAATTCAACGTTTATCTCAATCGTAATAGACAAGGATAATGACAAATATAGTTTACAATGTTATTAAGTACATCATTTTATTTAATTGTGTGAATAAAAGGAATCGTCTCCCCGTCGGGGAATTGAACCCCGGTCTCCCGCGTGACAGGCGGGGATACTGACCACTATACTAACGAGGACATATTGGCTTCAGTTCAACAGTGCTCACCTCCATGAGGTTAGGGCATGCCCTCAATCAATTCACAGTATTGTAATAGGCAGCTTTGCTTCCTTTGGTTAGGAGAAGCAATCTTTTTTCATAAATGATTACAAATCAGAAATTCCTAGCCAAAAATATTCTGCTTTAATAAGAAATGATTGATTAAAATAAATACCTATCTATCGATCTGTCTATCTATCTTTCTATCTATCTATGTATATGTATATATATATATATATATATATATATATATATATATATATACAATCAGCTCACTTTACCATTTGCAGCTTATAACCATTTACCACCAGGGGTCACTATTAACAAAAAGCATCCACCCCACTTCTAAATCTAGCCCCTAGAGTTGAGCAGAAGCATAAGATTCCCCACTGCTTCATTCCATTTTCCATTAGATTACAGATGTAAATTGTTTTTGATGGTATGGTCTGTGCAGATTGAAATATTCAGAGCATATTCTGACTTTTAGTTAACACATCTGTAAGCAATTTGGCCATCACTGAATTCAACGTTTATCTCAATCGTAATAGAGAAGGATAATGACAAATATAGTTTACAATGTTATTAAGTACATCATTTTATTTAATTGTGTGAATAAAAGGAATTGTCTACCCGTCGGGGAATTGAACCCCGGTCTCCCGCGTGACAGGCGGGGATACTGACCACTATACTAACAAGGACATATTGGCTTCAGTTCAACAGTGCTCACCTCCATGAGGTTAGGGCATGCCCTCAATCAATTCACAGTATTGTAATAGGCAGCTTTGCTTCTTTTGGTTAGGAGAAGCAATCTTTTTTCATAAATGATTACAAATCAGAAATTCCTAGCCAAAAATAATCTGCTTTAATAAGAAATGATTGATTAAAATAAATACCTATTTATCGATCTGTCTATCTATCTTTCTATCTATCTATGTATATGTATATATATATATATATATATATATATATATATATATATATATATACAATCAGCTCACTTTAACATTTGCAGCTTATAACCATTTACCACCAGGGGTCACTACTAACAAAAAGCATCCACTCCACTTCTAAATCCAGCCCCTAGAGTTGAGCAGAAGCATAAGATTCCCCACTGCTTCATTCCATTTTCCATTAGATTACAGATGTAAATTGTTTTTGATGGTATGGTCTGTGCAGATTGAAATATTCAGAGCATATTCTGACTTTTAGTTAACACATCTGTAAGCAATTTGGCCATCACTGAATTCAACGTTTATCTCAATCGTAATAGAGAAGGATAATGACAAATATAGTTTACAATGTTATTAAGTACATCATTTTATTTAATTGTGTGAATAAAAGGAATCGTCTCCCCGTCGGGGAATTGAACCCCGGTCTCCCGCGTGACAGGCGGGGATACTGACCACTATACTAACGAGGACATATTGGCTTCAGTTCAACAGTGCTCACCTCCATGAGGTTAGGGCATGCCCTCAATCAATTCACAGTATTGTAATAGGCAGCTTTGCTTCCTTTGGTTAGGAGAAGCAATCTTTTTTCATAAATGATTACAAATCAGAAATTCCTAGCCAAAAATAATCTGCTTTAATAAGAAATGATTGATTAAAATAAATACCTATCTATCGATCTGTCTATCTATCTTTCTATCTATCTATGTATATATATATATATATATATATATATACAATCAGCTCACTTTACCATTTGCAGCTTATAACCATTTACCACCAGGGGTCACTACTAACAAAAAGCATCCACTCCACTTCTAAATCTAGCCCCTAGAGTTGAGCAGAAGCATAAGATTCCCCACTGCTTCATTCCATTTCCATTAGATTATAGATGTAAATTGTTTTTGATGGTATGGTCTGTGCAGATTGAAATATTCAGAGCATATTCTGACTTTTAGTTAACACATCTGTAAGCAATTTGGCCATCACTGAATTCAACGTTTATCTCAATCGTAATAGACAAGGATAATGACAAATATAGTTTACAATGTTATTAAGTACATCATTTTATTTAATTGTGTGAATAAAAGGAATCGTCTCCCCGTCGGGGAATTGAACCCCGGTCTCCCGCGTGACAGGCGGGGATACTGACCACTATACTAACGAGGACATATTGGCTTCAGTTCAACAGTGCTCACCTCCATGAGGTTAGGGCATGCCCTCAATCAATTCACAGTATTGTAATAGGCAGCTTTGCTTCTTTTGGTTAGGAGAAGCAATCTTTTTTCATAAATGATTACAAATCAGAAATTCCTAGCCAAAAATAATCTGCTTTAATAAGAAATGATTGATTAAAATAAATACCTATCTATCGATCTGTCTATCTATCTTTCTATCTATCTATGTATATATATATATATATATATATATATATATACAATCAGCTCACTTTACCATTTGCAGCTTATAACCATTTACCACCAGGGGTCACTACTAACAAAAAGCATCCACTCCACTTCTAAATCTAGCCCCTAGAGTTGAGCAGAAGCATAAGATTCCCCACTGCTTCATTCCATTTCCATTAGATTATAGATGTAAATTGTTTTTGATGGTATGGTCTGTGCAGATTGAAATATTCAGAGCATATTCTGACTTTTAGTTAACACATCTGTAAGCAATTTGGCCATCACTTAATTCAACGTTTATCTCAATCGTAATAGACAAGGATAATGACAAATATAGTTTACAATGTTATTAAGTACATCATTTTATTTAATTGTGTGAATAAAAGGAATCGTCTCCCCGTCGGGGAATTGAACCCCGGTCTCCCGCGTGACAGGCGGGGATACTGACCACTATACTAACGAGGACATATTGGCTTCAGTTCAACAGTGCTCACCTCCATGAGGTTAGGGCATGCCCTCAATCAATTCACAGTATTGTAATAGGCAGCTTTGCTTCTTTTGGTTAGGAGAAGCAATCTTTTTTCATAAATGATTACAAATCAGAAATTCCTAGCCAAAAATAATCTGCTTTAATAAGAAATGATTGATTAAAATAAATACCTATTTATCGATCTGTCTATCTATCTTTCTATCTATTTATGTATATGTATATATATATATATATATATATACAATCAGCTCACTTTACCATTTGCAGCTTATAACCATTTACCACCAGGGGTCACTACTAACAAAAAGCATCCACTCCACTTCTAAATCTAGCCCCTAGAGTTGAGCAGAAGCATAAGATTCCCCACTGCTTCATTCCATTTCCATTAGATTATAGATGTAAATTGTTTTTGATGGTATGGTCTGTGCAGATTGAAATATTCAGAGCATATTCTGACTTTTAGTTAACACATCTGTAAGCAATTTGGCCATCACTGAATTCAACGTTTATCTCAATCGTAATAGACAAGGATAATGACAAATATAGTTTACAATGTTATTAAGTACATCATTTTATTTAATTGTGTGAATAAAAGGAATCGTCTCCCCGTCGGGGAATTGAACCCCGGTCTCCCGCGTGACAGGCGGGGATACTGACCACTATACTAACGAGGACATATTGGCTTCAGTTCAACAGTGCCCACCTCCATGAGGTTAGGGCATGCCCTCAATGAATTCACAGTATTGTAATAGGCAGCTTTGCTTCTTTTGGTTAGGAGAAGCAATCTTTTTTCATAAATGATTACAAATCAGAAATTCCTAGCCAAAAATAATCTGCTTCAATAGGAAATGATTGATTAAAATAAATACCTATCTATCGATCTGTCTATCTATCTTTCTATCTATCTATGTATATGTATATATATATATATATATATATATACAATCAGCTCACTTTACCATTTGCAGCTTATAACCATTTACCACCAGGGGTCACTACTAACAAAAAGCATCCACTCCACTTCTAAATCCAGCCCCTAGAGTTGAGCAGAAGCATAAGATTCCCCACTGCTTCATTCCATTTTCCATTAGATTACAGATGTAAATTGTTTTTGATGGTATGGTCTGTGCAGATTGAAATATTCAGAGCATATTCTGACTTTTAGTTAACACATCTGTAAGCAATTTGGCCATCACTGAATTCAACGTTTATCTCAATCGTAATAGACAAGGATAATGACAAATATAGTTTACAATGTTATTAAGTACATCATTTTATTTAATTGTGTGAATAAAAGGAATCGTCTCCCCGTCGGGGAATTGAACCCCGGTCTCCCGCGTGACAGGCGGGGATACTGACCACTATACTAACGAGGACATATTGGCTTCAGTTCAACAGTGCTCACCTCCATGAGGTTAGGGCATGCCCTCAATCAATTCACAGTATTGTAATAGGCAGCTTTGCTTCCTTTGGTTAGGAGAAGCAATCTTTTTTCATAAATGATTACAAATCAGAAATTCCTAGCCAAAAATAATCTGCTTTAATAAGAAATGATTGATTAAAATAAATACCTATCTATCGATCTGTCTATCTATCTTTCTATCTATCTATGTATATGTATATATATATATATATATATATATATATATATATATACAATCAGCTCACTTTACCATTTGCAGCTTATAACCATTTACCACCAGGGGTCACTATTAACAAAAAGCATCCACTCCACTTCTAAATCCAGCCCCTAGAGTTGAGCAGAAGCATAAGATTCCCCACTGCTTCATTCCATTTTCCATTAGATTACAGATGTAAATTGTTTTTGATGGTATGGTCTGTGCAGATTGAAATATTCAGAGCATATTCTGACTTTTAGTTAACACATCTGTAAGCAATTTGGCCATCACTGAATTCAACGTTTATCTCAATCGTAATAGAGAAGGATAATGACAAATATAGTTTACAATGTTATTAAGTACATCATTTTATTTAATTGTATGAATAAAAGGAATCGTCTCCCCGTCGGGGAATTGAACCCCGGTCTCCCGCGTGACAGGCGGGGATACTGACCACTATACTAACGAGGACATATTGGCTTCAGTTCAACAGTGCTCACCTCCATGAGGTTAGGGCATGCCCTCAATCAATTCACAGTATTGTAATAGGCAGCTTTGCTTCCTTTGGTTAGGAGAAGCAATCTTTTTTCATAAATGATTACAAATCAGAAATTCCTAGCCAAAAATAATCTGCTTTAATAAGAAATGATTGATTAAAATAAATACCTATCTATCGATCTGTCTATCTATCTTTCTATCTATCTATGTATATGTATATATATATATATATATATATACAATCAGCTCACTTTACCATTTGCAGCTTATAACCACTTACCACCAGGGGTCACTACTAACAAAAAGCATCCACTCCACTTCTAAATCTAGCCCCTAGAGTTGAGCAGAAGCATAAGATTCCCCACTGCTTCATTCCATTTTCCATTAGATTATAGATGTAAATTGTTTTTGATGGTATGGTCTGTGCAGATTGAAATATTCAGAGCATATTCTGACTTTTAGTTAACACATCTGTAAGCAATTTGGCCATCACTGAATTCAACGTTTATCTCAATCGTAATAGACAAGGATAATGACAAATATAGTTTACAATGTTATTAAGTACATCATTTTATTTAATTGTGCGAATAAAAGGAATCGTCTCCCCGTCGGGGAATTGAACCCCGGTCTCCCGCGTGACAGGCGGGGATTCTGACCACTATACTAACGAGGACATATTGGCTTCAGTTCAACAGTGCTCACCTCCATGAGGTTAGGGCATGCCCTCAATGAATTCACAGTATTGTAATAGGCAGCTTTGCTTCTTTTGGTTAGGAGAAGCAATCTTTTTTCATAAATGATTACAAATCAGAAATTCCTAGCCAAAAATAATCTGCTTTAATAAGAAATGATTGATTAAAATAAATACCTATTTATCGATCTGTCTATCTATCTTTCTATCTATCTATGTATATGTATATATATATATATATATATATATATATAAATATACAATCAGCTCACTTTACCATTTGCAGCTTATAACCATTTACCACCAGGGGTCACTACTAACAAAAAGCATCCACTCCACTTCTAAATCCAGCCCCTAGAGTTGAGCAGAAGCATAAGATTCCCCACTGCTTCATTCCATTTTCCATTAGATTACAGATGTAAATTGTTTTTGATGGTATGGTCTGTGCAGATTGAAATATTCAGAGCATATTCTGACTTTTAGTTAACACATCTGTAAGCAATTTGGCCATCACTGAATTCAACGTTTATCTCAATCGTAATAGACAAGGATAATGACAAATATAGTTTACAATGTTATTAAGTACATCATTTTATTTAATTGTGTGAATAAAAGGAATCGTCTCCCCGTCGGGGAATTGAACCCCGGTCTCCCGCGTGACAGGCGGGGATACTGACCACTATACTAACGAGGACATATTGGCTTCAGTTCAACAGTGCTCACCTCCATGAGGTTAGGGCATGCCCTCAATCAATTCACAGTATTGTAATAGGCAGCTTTGCTTCCTTTGGTTAGGAGAAGCAATCTTTTTTCATAAATGATTACAAATCAGAAATTCCTAGCCAAAAATATTCTGCTTTAATAAGAAATGATTGATTAAAATAAATACCTATCTATCGATCTGTCTATCTATCTTTCTATCTATCTATGTATATGTATATATATATATATATATATATATATATATATACAATCAGCTCACTTTACCATTTGCAGCTTATAACCATTTACCACCAGGGGTCACTATTAACAAAAAGCATCCCCCCCACTTCTAAATCTAGCCCCTAGAGTTGAGCAGAAGCATAAGATTCCCCACTGCTTCATTCCATTTTCCATTAGATTACAGATGTAAATTGTTTTTGATGGTATGGTCTGTGCAGATTGAAATATTCAGAGCATATTCTGACTTTTAGTTAACACATCTGTAAGCAATTTGGCCATCACTGAATTCAACGTTTATCTCAATCGTAATAGAGAAGGATAATGACAAATATAGTTTACAATGTTATTAAGTACATCATTTTATTTAATTGTGTGAATAAAAGGAATTGTCTACCCGTCGGGGAATTGAACCCCGGTCTCCCGCGTGACAGGCGGGGATACTGACCACTATACTAACAAGGACATATTGGCTTCAGTTCAACAGTGCTCACCTCCATGAGGTTAGGGCATGCCCTCAATCAATTCACAGTATTGTAATAGGCAGCTTTGCTTCTTTTGGTTAGGAGAAGCAATCTTTTTTCATAAATGATTACAAATCAGAAATTCCTAGCCAAAAATAATCTGCTTTAATAAGAAATGATTGATTAAAATAAATACCTATTTATCGATCTGTCTATCTATCTTTCTATCTATCTATGTATATGTATATATATATATATATATATATATATATATATATACAATCAGCTCACTTTAACATTTGCAGCTTATAACCATTTACCACCAGGGGTCACTACTAACAAAAAGCATCCACTCCACTTCTAAATCCAGCCCCTAGAGTTGAGCAGAAGCATAAGATTCCCCACTGCTTCATTCCATTTTCCATTAGATTACAGATGTAAATTGTTTTTGATGGTATGGTCTGTGCAGATTGAAATATTCAGAGCATATTCTGACTTTTAGTTAACACATCTGTAAGCAATTTGGCCATCACTGAATTCAACGTTTATCTCAATCGTAATAGAGAAGGATAATGACAAATATAGTTTACAATGTTATTAAGTACATCATTTTATTTAATTGTGTGAATAAAAGGAATCGTCTCCCCGTCGGGGAATTGAACCCCGGTCTCCCGCGTGACAGGCGGGGATACTGACCACTATACTAACGAGGACATATTGGCTTCAGTTCAACAGTGCTCACCTCCATGAGGTTAGGGCATGCCCTCAATCAATTCACAGTATTGTAATAGGCAGCTTTGCTTCTTTTGGTTAGGAGAAGCAATCTTTTTTCATAAATGATTACAAATCAGAAATTCCTAGCCAAAAATAATCTGCTTTAATAAGAAATGATTGATTAAAATAAATACCTATCTATCGATCTGTCTATCTATCTTTCTATCTATCTATGTATATATATATATATATATATATATATATATACAATCAGCTCACTTTACCATTTGCAGCTTATAACCATTTACCACCAGGGGTCACTACTAACAAAAAGCATCCACTCCACTTCTAAATCTAGCCCCTAGAGTTGAGCAGAAGCATAAGATTCCCCACTGCTTCATTCCATTTCCATTAGATTATAGATGTAAATTGTTTTTGATGGTATGGTCTGTGCAGATTGAAATATTCAGAGCATATTCTGACTTTTAGTTAACACATCTGTAAGCAATTTGGCCATCACTTAATTCAACGTTTATCTCAATCGTAATAGACAAGGATAATGACAAATATAGTTTACAATGTTATTAAGTACATCATTTTATTTAATTGTGTGAATAAAAGGAATCGTCTCCCCGTCGGGGAATTGAACCCCGGTCTCCCGCGTGACAGGCGGGGATACTGACCACTATACTAACGAGGACATATTGGCTTCAGTTCAACAGTGCTCACCTCCATGAGGTTAGGGCATGCCCTCAATCAATTCACAGTATTGTAATAGGCAGCTTTGCTTCTTTTGGTTAGGAGAAGCAATCTTTTTTCATAAATGATTACAAATCAGAAATTCCTAGCCAAAAATAATCTGCTTTAATAAGAAATGATTGATTAAAATAAATACCTATTTATCGATCTGTCTATCTATCTTTCTATCTATTTATGTATATGTATATATATATATATATATATATACAATCAGCTCACTTTACCATTTGCAGCTTATAACCATTTACCACCAGGGGTCACTACTAACAAAAAGCATCCACTCCACTTCTAAATCTAGCCCCTAGAGTTGAGCAGAAGCATAAGATTCCCCACTGCTTCATTCCATTTCCATTAGATTATAGATGTAAATTGTTTTTGATGGTATGGTCTGTGCAGATTGAAATATTCAGAGCATATTCTGACTTTTAGTTAACACATCTGTAAGCAATTTGGCCATCACTGAATTCAACGTTTATCTCAATCGTAATAGACAAGGATAATGACAAATATAGTTTACAATGTTATTAAGTACATCATTTTATTTAATTGTGTGAATAAAAGGAATCGTCTCCCCGTCGGGGAATTGAACCCCGGTCTCCCGCGTGACAGGCGGGGATACTGACCACTATACTAACGAGGACATATTGGCTTCAGTTCAACAGTGCCCACCTCCATGAGGTTAGGGCATGCCCTCAATGAATTCACAGTATTGTAATAGGCAGCTTTGCTTCTTTTGGTTAGGAGAAGCAATCTTTTTTCATAAATGATTACAAATCAGAAATTCCTAGCCAAAAATAATCTGCTTCAATAGGAAATGATTGATTAAAATAAATACCTATCTATCGATCTGTCTATCTATCTTTCTATCTATCTATGTATATGTATATATATATATATATATATATATACAATCAGCTCACTTTACCATTTGCAGCTTATAACCATTTACCACCAGGGGTCACTACTAACAAAAAGCATCCACTCCACTTCTAAATCCAGCCCCTAGAGTTGAGCAGAAGCATAAGATTCCCCACTGCTTCATTCCATTTTCCATTAGATTACAGATGTAAATTGTTTTTGATGGTATGGTCTGTGCAGATTGAAATATTCAGAGCATATTCTGACTTTTAGTTAACACATCTGTAAGCAATTTGGCCATCACTGAATTCAACGTTTATCTCAATCGTAATAGACAAGGATAATGACAAATATAGTTTACAATGTTATTAAGTACATCATTTTATTTAATTGTGTGAATAAAAGGAATCGTCTCCCCGTCGGGGAATTGAACCCCGGTCTCCCGCGTGACAGGCGGGGATACTGACCACTATACTAACGAGGACATATTGGCTTCAGTTCAACAGTGCTCACCTCCATGAGGTTAGGGCATGCCCTCAATCAATTCACAGTATTGTAATAGGCAGCTTTGCTTCCTTTGGTTAGGAGAAGCAATCTTTTTTCATAAATGATTACAAATCAGAAATTCCTAGCCAAAAATAATCTGCTTTAATAAGAAATGATTGATTAAAATAAATACCTATCTATCGATCTGTCTATCTATCTTTCTATCTATCTATGTATATGTATATATATATATATATATATATATATATATATATATACAATCAGCTCACTTTACCATTTGCAGCTTATAACCATTTACCACCAGGGGTCACTATTAACAAAAAGCATCCACTCCACTTCTAAATCCAGCCCCTAGAGTTGAGCAGAAGCATAAGATTCCCCACTGCTTCATTCCATTTTCCATTAGATTACAGATGTAAATTGTTTTTGATGGTATGGTCTGTGCAGATTGAAATATTCAGAGCATATTCTGACTTTTAGTTAACACATCTGTAAGCAATTTGGCCATCACTGAATTCAACGTTTATCTCAATCGTAATAGAGAAGGATAATGACAAATATAGTTTACAATGTTATTAAGTACATCATTTTATTTAATTGTATGAATAAAAGGAATCGTCTCCCCGTCGGGGAATTGAACCCCGGTCTCCCGCGTGACAGGCGGGGATACTGACCACTATACTAACGAGGACATATTGGCTTCAGTTCAACAGTGCTCACCTCCATGAGGTTAGGGCATGCCCTCAATCAATTCACAGTATTGTAATAGGCAGCTTTGCTTCCTTTGGTTAGGAGAAGCAATCTTTTTTCATAAATGATTACAAATCAGAAATTCCTAGCCAAAAATAATCTGCTTTAATAAGAAATGATTGATTAAAATAAATACCTATCTATCGATCTGTCTATCTATCTTTCTATCTATCTATGTATATGTATATATATATATATATATATATACAATCAGCTCACTTTACCATTTGCAGCTTATAACCACTTACCACCAGGGGTCACTACTAACAAAAAGCATCCACTCCACTTCTAAATCTAGCCCCTAGAGTTGAGCAGAAGCATAAGATTCCCCACTGCTTCATTCCATTTTCCATTAGATTATAGATGTAAATTGTTTTTGATGGTATGGTCTGTGCAGATTGAAATATTCAGAGCATATTCTGACTTTTAGTTAACACATCTGTAAGCAATTTGGCCATCACTGAATTCAACGTTTATCTCAATCGTAATAGACAAGGATAATGACAAATATAGTTTACAATGTTATTAAGTACATCATTTTATTTAATTGTGCGAATAAAAGGAATCGTCTCCCCGTCGGGGAATTGAACCCCGGTCTCCCGCGTGACAGGCGGGGATTCTGACCACTATACTAACGAGGACATATTGGCTTCAGTTCAACAGTGCTCACCTCCATGAGGTTAGGGCATGCCCTCAATGAATTCACAGTATTGTAATAGGCAGCTTTGCTTCTTTTGGTTAGGAGAAGCAATCTTTTTTCATAAATGATTACAAATCAGAAATTCCTAGCCAAAAATAATCTGCTTTAATAAGAAATGATTGATTAAAATAAATACCTATTTATCGATCTGTCTATCTATCTTTCTATCTATCTATGTATATGTATATATATATATATATATATATATATATAAATATACAATCAGCTCACTTTACCATTTGCAGCTTATAACCATTTACCACCAGGGGTCACTACTAACAAAAAGCATCCACTCCACTTCTAAATCCAGCCCCTAGAGTTGAGCAGAAGCATAAGATTCCCCACTGCTTCATTCCATTTTCCATTAGATTACAGATGTAAATTGTTTTTGATGGTATGGTCTGTGCAGATTGAAATATTCAGAGCATATTCTGACTTTTAGTTAACACATCTGTAAGCAATTTGGCCATCACTGAATTCAACGTTTATCTCAATCGTAATAGACAAGGATAATGACAAATATAGTTTACAATGTTATTAAGTACATCATTTTATTTAATTGTGTGAATAAAAGGAATCGTCTCCCCGTCGGGGAATTGAACCCCGGTCTCCCGCGTGACAGGCGGGGATACTGACCACTATACTAACGAGGACATATTGGCTTCAGTTCAACAGTGCTCACCTCCATGAGGTTAGGGCATGCCCTCAATCAATTCACAGTATTGTAATAGGCAGCTTTGCTTCCTTTGGTTAGGAGAAGCAATCTTTTTTCATAAATGATTACAAATCAGAAATTCCTAGCCAAAAATATTCTGCTTTAATAAGAAATGATTGATTAAAATAAATACCTATCTATCGATCTGTCTATCTATCTTTCTATCTATCTATGTATATGTATATATATATATATATATATATATATATATATACAATCAGCTCACTTTACCATTTGCAGCTTATAACCATTTACCACCAGGGGTCACTATTAACAAAAAGCATCCCCCCCACTTCTAAATCTAGCCCCTAGAGTTGAGCAGAAGCATAAGATTCCCCACTGCTTCATTCCATTTTCCATTAGATTACAGATGTAAATTGTTTTTGATGGTATGGTCTGTGCAGATTGAAATATTCAGAGCATATTCTGACTTTTAGTTAACACATCTGTAAGCAATTTGGCCATCACTGAATTCAACGTTTATCTCAATCGTAATAGAGAAGGATAATGACAAATATAGTTTACAATGTTATTAAGTACATCATTTTATTTAATTGTGTGAATAAAAGGAATTGTCTACCCGTCGGGGAATTGAACCCCGGTCTCCCGCGTGACAGGCGGGGATACTGACCACTATACTAACAAGGACATATTGGCTTCAGTTCAACAGTGCTCACCTCCATGAGGTTAGGGCATGCCCTCAATCAATTCACAGTATTGTAATAGGCAGCTTTGCTTCTTTTGGTTAGGAGAAGCAATCTTTTTTCATAAATGATTACAAATCAGAAATTCCTAGCCAAAAATAATCTGCTTTAATAAGAAATGATTGATTAAAATAAATACCTATTTATCGATCTGTCTATCTATCTTTCTATCTATCTATGTATATGTATATATATATATATATATATATATATATATATATACAATCAGCTCACTTTAACATTTGCAGCTTATAACCATTTACCACCAGGGGTCACTACTAACAAAAAGCATCCACTCCACTTCTAAATCCAGCCCCTAGAGTTGAGCAGAAGCATAAGATTCCCCACTGCTTCATTCCATTTTCCATTAGATTACAGATGTAAATTGTTTTTGATGGTATGGTCTGTGCAGATTGAAATATTCAGAGCATATTCTGACTTTTAGTTAACACATCTGTAAGCAATTTGGCCATCACTGAATTCAACGTTTATCTCAATCGTAATAGAGAAGGATAATGACAAATATAGTTTACAATGTTATTAAGTACATCATTTTATTTAATTGTGTGAATAAAAGGAATCGTCTCCCCGTCGGGGAATTGAACCCCGGTCTCCCGCGTGACAGGCGGGGATACTGACCACTATACTAACGAGGACATATTGGCTTCAGTTCAACAGTGCTCACCTCCATGAGGTTAGGGCATGCCCTCAATCAATTCACAGTATTGTAATAGGCAGCTTTGCTTCCTTTGGTTAGGAGAAGCAATCTTTTTTCATAAATGATTACAAATCAGAAATTCCTAGCCAAAAATAATCTGCTTTAATAAGAAATGATTGATTAAAATAAATACCTATTTATCGATCTGTCTATCTATCTTTCTATCTATCTATGTATATGTATATATATATATATATATATATATATATAAATATACAATCAGCTCACTTTACCATTTGCAGCTTATAACCATTTACCACCAGGGGTCACTACTAACAAAAAGCATTCACTCCACTTCTAAATCCAGCCCCTAGAGTTGAGCAGAAGCATAAGATTCCCCACTGCTTCATTCCATTTTCCATTAGATTACAGATGTAAATTGTTTTTGATGGTATGGTCTGTGCAGATTGAAATATTCAGAGCATATTCTGACTTTTAGTTAACACATCTGTAAGCAATTTGGCCATCACTGAATTCAACGTTTATCTCAATCGTAATAGACAAGGATAATGACAAATATAGTTTACAATGTTATTAAGTACATCATTTTATTTAATTGTGTGAATAAAAGGAATCGTCTCCCCGTCGGGGAATTGAACCCCGGTCTCCCGCGTGACAGGCGGGGATACTGACCACTATACTAACGAGGACATATTGGCTTCAGTTCAACAGTGCTCACCTCCATGAGGTTAGGGCATGCCCTCAATCAATTCACAGTATTGTAATAGGCAGCTTTGCTTCCTTTGGTTAGGAGAAGCAATCTTTTTTCATAAATGATTACAAATCAGAAATTCCTAGCCAAAAATATTCTGCTTTAATAAGAAATGATTGATTAAAATAAATACCTATCTATCGATCTGTCTATCTATCTTTCTATCTATCTATGTATATGTATATATATATATATATATATATATATATATATACAATCAGCTCACTTTACCATTTGCAGCTTATAACCATTTACCACCAGGGGTCACTATTAACAAAAAGCATCCACCCCACTTCTAAATCTAGCCCCTAGAGTTGAGCAGAAGCATAAGATTCCCCACTGCTTCATTCCATTTTCCATTAGATTACAGATGTAAATTGTTTTTGATGGTATGGTCTGTGCAGATTGAAATATTCAGAGCATATTCTGACTTTTAGTTAACACATCTGTAAGCAATTTGGCCATCACTGAATTCAACGTTTATCTCAATCGTAATAGAGAAGGATAATGACAAATATAGTTTACAATGTTATTAAGTACATCATTTTATTTAATTGTGTGAATAAAAGGAATTGTCTACCCGTCGGGGAATTGAACCCCGGTCTCCCGCGTGACAGGCGGGGATACTGACCACTATACTAACAAGGACATATTGGCTTCAGTTCAACAGTGCTCACCTCCATGAGGTTAGGGCATGCCCTCAATCAATTCACAGTATTGTAATAGGCAGCTTTGCTTCTTTTGGTTAGGAGAAGCAATCTTTTTTCATAAATGATTACAAATCAGAAATTCCTAGCCAAAAATAATCTGCTTTAATAAGAAATGATTGATTAAAATAAATACCTATTTATCGATCTGTCTATCTATCTTTCTATCTATCTATGTATATGTATATATATATATATATATATATATATATATATATATACAATCAGCTCACTTTAACATTTGCAGCTTATAACCATTTACCACCAGGGGTCACTACTAACAAAAAGCATCCACTCCACTTCTAAATCCAGCCCCTAGAGTTGAGCAGAAGCATAAGATTCCCCACTGCTTCATTCCATTTTCCATTAGATTACAGATGTAAATTGTTTTTGATGGTATGGTCTGTGCAGATTGAAATATTCAGAGCATATTCTGACTTTTAGTTAACACATCTGTAAGCAATTTGGCCATCACTGAATTCAACGTTTATCTCAATCGTAATAGAGAAGGATAATGACAAATATAGTTTACAATGTTATTAAGTACATCATTTTATTTAATTGTGTGAATAAAAGGAATCGTCTCCCCGTCGGGGAATTGAACCCCGGTCTCCCGCGTGACAGGCGGGGATACTGACCACTATACTAACGAGGACATATTGGCTTCAGTTCAACAGTGCTCACCTCCATGAGGTTAGGGCATGCCCTCAATCAATTCACAGTATTGTAATAGGCAGCTTTGCTTCCTTTGGTTAGGAGAAGCAATCTTTTTTCATAAATGATTACAAATCAGAAATTCCTAGCCAAAAATAATCTGCTTTAATAAGAAATGATTGATTAAAATAAATACCTATCTATCGATCTGTCTATCTATCTTTCTATCTATCTATGTATATATATATATATATATATATATATACAATCAGCTCACTTTACCATTTGCAGCTTATAACCATTTACCACCAGGGGTCACTACTAACAAAAAGCATCCACTCCACTTCTAAATCTAGCCCCTAGAGTTGAGCAGAAGCATAAGATTCCCCACTGCTTCATTCCATTTCCATTAGATTATAGATGTAAATTGTTTTTGATGGTATGGTCTGTGCAGATTGAAATATTCAGAGCATATTCTGACTTTTAGTTAACACATCTGTAAGCAATTTGGCCATCACTGAATTCAACGTTTATCTCAATCGTAATAGACAAGGATAATGACAAATATAGTTTACAATGTTATTAAGTACATCATTTTATTTAATTGTGTGAATAAAAGGAATCGTCTCCCCGTCGGGGAATTGAACCCCGGTCTCCCGCGTGACAGGCGGGGATACTGACCACTATACTAACGAGGACATATTGGCTTCAGTTCAACAGTGCTCACCTCCATGAGGTTAGGGCATGCCCTCAATCAATTCACAGTATTGTAATAGGCAGCTTTGCTTCTTTTGGTTAGGAGAAGCAATCTTTTTTCATAAATGATTACAAATCAGAAATTCCTAGCCAAAAATAATCTGCTTTAATAAGAAATGATTGATTAAAATAAATACCTATTTATCGATCTGTCTATCTATCTTTCTATCTATCTATGTATATGTATATATATATATATATATATATATATATATATATATATATATACAATCAGCTCACTTTAACATTTGCAGCTTATAACCATTTACCACCAGGGGTCACTACTAACAAAAAGCATCCACTCCACTTCTAAATCCAGCCCCTAGAGTTGAGCAGAAGCATAAGATTCCCCACTGCTTCATTCCATTTTCCATTAGATTACAGATGTAAATTGTTTTTGATGGTATGGTCTGTGCAGATTGAAATATTCAGAGCATATTCTGACTTTTAGTTAACACATCTGTAAGCAATTTGGCCATCACTGAATTCAACGTTTATCTCAATCGTAATAGAGAAGGATAATGACAAATATAGTTTACAATGTTATTAAGTACATCATTTTATTTAATTGTGTGAATAAAAGGAATCGTCTCCCCGTCGGGGAATTGAACCCCGGTCTCCCGCGTGACAGGCGGGGATACTGACCACTATACTAACGAGGACATATTGGCTTCAGTTCAACAGTGCTCACCTCCATGAGGTTAGGGCATGCCCTCAATCAATTCACAGTATTGTAATAGGCAGCTTTGCTTCCTTTGGTTAGGAGAAGCAATCTTTTTTCATAAATGATTACAAATCAGAAATTCCTAGCCAAAAATAATCTGCTTTAATAAGAAATGATTGATTAAAATAAATACCTATCTATCGATCTGTCTATCTATCTTTCTATCTATCTATGTATATATATATATATATATATATATATATACAATCAGCTCACTTTACCATTTGCAGCTTATAACCATTTACCACCAGGGGTCACTACTAACAAAAAGCATCCACTCCACTTCTAAATCTAGCCCCTAGAGTTGAGCAGAAGCATAAGATTCCCCACTGCTTCATTCCATTTCCATTAGATTATAGATGTAAATTGTTTTTGATGGTATGGTCTGTGCAGATTGAAATATTCAGAGCATATTCTGACTTTTAGTTAACACATCTGTAAGCAATTTGGCCATCACTGAATTCAACGTTTATCTCAATCGTAATAGACAAGGATAATGACAAATATAGTTTACAATGTTATTAAGTACATCATTTTATTTAATTGTGTGAATAAAAGGAATCGTCTCCCCGTCGGGGAATTGAACCCCGGTCTCCCGCGTGACAGGCGGGGATACTGACCACTATACTAACGAGGACATATTGGCTTCAGTTCAACAGTGCTCACCTCCATGAGGTTAGGGCATGCCCTCAATCAATTCACAGTATTGTAATAGGCAGCTTTGCTTCTTTTGGTTAGGAGAAGCAATCTTTTTTCATAAATGATTACAAATCAGAAATTCCTAGCCAAAAATAATCTGCTTTAATAAGAAATGATTGATTAAAATAAATACCTATTTATCGATCTGTCTATCTATCTTTCTATCTATCTATGTATATGTATATATATATATATATATATATACAATCAGCTCACTTTACCATTTGCAGCTTATAACCATTTACCACCAGGGGTCACTACTAACAAAAAGCATCCACTCCACTTCTAAATCTAGCCCCTAGAGTTGAGCAGAAGCATAAGATTCCCCACTGCTTCATTCCATTTCCATTAGATTATAGATGTAAATTGTTTTTGATGGTATGGTCTGTGCAGATTGAAATATTCAGAGCATATTCTGACTTTTAGTTAACACATCTGTAAGCAATTTGGCCATCACTGAATTCAACGTTTATCTCAATCGTAATAGACAAGGATAATGACAAATATAGTTTACAATGTTATTAAGTACATCATTTTATTTAATTGTGTGAATAAAAGGAATCGTCTCCCCGTCGGGGAATTGAACCCCGGTCTCCCGCGTGACAGGCGGGGATACTGACCACTATACTAACGAGGACATATTGGCTTCAGTTCATCAGTGCCCACCTCCATGAGGTTAGGGCATGCCCTCAATCAATTCACAGTATTGTAATAGGCAGCTTTGCTTCTTTTGGTTAGGAGAAGCAATCTTTTTTCATAAATGATTACAAATCAGAAATTCCTAGCCAAAAATAATCTGCTTTAATAAGAAATGATTGATTAAAATAAATACCTATTTATCGATCTGTCTATCTATCTTTCTATCTATCTATGTATATGTATATATATATATATATATATATATATATATATATATACAATCAGCTCACTTTACCATTTGCAGCTTATAACCATTTACCACCAGGGGTCACTACTAACAAAAAGCATCCACTCCACTTCTAAATCTAGCCCCTAGAGTTGAGCAGAAGCATAAGATTCCCCACTGCTTCATTCCATTTCCATTAGATTATAGATGTAAATTGTTTTTGATGGTATGGTCTGTGCAGATTGAAATATTCAGAGCATATTCTGACTTTTAGTTAACACATCTGTAAGCAATTTGGCCATCACTGAATTCAACGTTTATCTCAATCGTAATAGACAAGGATAATGACAAATATAGTTTACAATGTTATTAAGTACATCTTTTTATTTAATAGTGTGAATAAAAGGAATCGTCTCCCCGTCGGGGAATTGAACCCCGGTCTCCCGCGTGACAGGCGGGATACTGACCACTATACTAACGAGGACATATTGGCTTCAGTTCAACAGTGCTCACCTCCATGAGGTTAGGGCATGCCCTCAATCAATTCACAGTATTGTAATAGGCAGCTTTGCTTCTTTTGGTTAGGCGAAGCAATCTTTTTTCATAAATGATTACAAATCAGAAATTCCTAGCCAAAAATAATCTGCTTTAATAAGAAATGATTGATTAAAATAAATACCTATCTATCGATCTGTCTATCTATCTTTCTATCTATCTATGTATATGTATATATATATATATATATATATATATATATATATATATATATACAATCAGCTCACTTTAACATTTGCAGCTTATAACCATTTACCACCAGGGGTCACTACTAACAAAAAGCATCCACTCCACTTCTAAATCCAGCCCCTAGAGTTGAGCAGAAGCATAAGATTCCCCACTGCTTCATTCCATTTTCCATTAGATTACAGATGTAAATTGTTTTTGATGGTATGGTCTGTGCAGATTGAAATATTCAGAGCATATTCTGACTTTTAGTTAACACATCTGTAAGCAATTTGGCCATCACTGAATTCAACGTTTATCTCAATCGTAATAGAGAAGGATAATGACAAATATAGTTTACAATGTTATTAAGTACATCATTTTATTTAATTGTGTGAATAAAAGGAATCGTCTCCCCGTCGGGGAATTGAACCCCGGTCTCCCGCGTGACAGGCGGGGATACTGACCACTATACTAACGAGGACATATTGGCTTCAGTTCAACAGTGCTCACCTCCATGAGGTTAGGGCATGCCCTCAATCAATTCACAGTATTGTAATAGGCAGCTTTGCTTCCTTTGGTTAGGAGAAGCAATCTTTTTTCATAAATGATTACAAATCAGAAATTCCTAGCCAAAAATAATCTGCTTTAATAAGAAATGATTGATTAAAATAAATACCTATCTATCGATCTGTCTATCTATCTTTCTATCTATCTATGTATATATATATATATATATATATATATACAATCAGCTCACTTTACCATTTGCAGCTTATAACCATTTACCACCAGGGGTCACTACTAACAAAAAGCATCCACTCCACTTCTAAATCTAGCCCCTAGAGTTGAGCAGAAGCATAAGATTCCCCACTGCTTCATTCCATTTCCATTAGATTATAGATGTAAATTGTTTTTGATGGTATGGTCTGTGCAGATTGAAATATTCAGAGCATATTCTGACTTTTAGTTAACACATCTGTAAGCAATTTGGCCATCACTGAATTCAACGTTTATCTCAATCGTAATAGACAAGGATAATGACAAATATAGTTTACAATGTTATTAAGTACATCATTTTATTTAATTGTGTGAATAAAAGGAATCGTCTCCCCGTCGGGGAATTGAACCCCGGTCTCCCGCGTGACAGGCGGGGATACTGACCACTATACTAACGAGGACATATTGGCTTCAGTTCATCAGTGCCCACCTCCATGAGGTTAGGGCATGCCCTCAATCAATTCACAGTATTGTAATAGGCAGCTTTGCTTCTTTTGGTTAGGAGAAGCAATCTTTTTTCATAAATGATTACAAATCAGAAATTCCTAGCCAAAAATAATCTGCTTTAATAAGAAATGATTGATTAAAATAAATACCTATTTATCGATCTGTCTATCTATCTTTCTATCTATCTATGTATATGTATATATATATATATATATATATATATATATACAATCAGCTCACTTTACCATTTGCAGCTTATAACCATTTACCACCAGGGGTCACTACTAACAAAAAGCATCCACTCCACTTCTAAATCTAGCCCCTAGAGTTGAGCAGAAGCATAAGATTCCCCACTGCTTCATTCCATTTCCATTAGATTATAGATGTAAATTGTTTTTGATGGTATGGTCTGTGCAGATTGAAATATTCAGAGCATATTCTGACTTTTAGTTAACACATCTGTAAGCAATTTGGCCATCACTGAATTCAACGTTTATCTCAATCGTAATAGACAAGGATAATGACAAATATAGTTTACAATGTTATTAAGTACATCTTTTTATTTAATAGTGTGAATAAAAGGAATCGTCTCCCCGTCGGGGAATTGAACCCCGGTCTCCCGCGTGACAGGCGGGGATACTGACCACTATACTAACGAGGACATATTGGCTTCAGTTCAACAGTGCTCACCTCCATGAGGTTAGGGCATGCCCTCAATCAATTCACAGTATTGTAATAGGCAGCTTTGCTTCTTTTGGTTAGGCGAAGCAATCTTTTTTCATAAATGATTACAAATCAGAAATTCCTAGCCAAAAATAATCTGCTTTAATAAGAAATGATTGATTAAAATAAATACCTATCTATCGATCTGTCTATCTATCTTTCTATCTATCTATGTATATGTATATATATATATATATATATATATATATATATATATATATACAATCAGCTCACTTTAACATTTGCAGCTTATAACCATTTACCACCAGGGGTCACTACTAACAAAAAGCATCCACTCCACTTCTAAATCCAGCCCCTAGAGTTGAGCAGAAGCATAAGATTCCCCACTGCTTCATTCCATTTTCCATTAGATTACAGATGTAAATTGTTTTTGATGGTATGGTCTGTGCAGATTGAAATATTCAGAGCATATTCTGACTTTTAGTTAACACATCTGTAAGCAATTTGGCCATCACTGAATTCAACGTTTATCTCAATCGTAATAGAGAAGGATAATGACAAATATAGTTTACAATGTTATTAAGTACATCATTTTATTTAATTGTGTGAATAAAAGGAATCGTCTCCCCGTCGGGGAATTGAACCCCGGTCTCCCGCGTGACAGGCGGGGATACTGACCACTATACTAACGAGGACATATTGGCTTCAGTTCAACAGTGCTAACCTCCATGAGGTTAGGGCATGCCCTCAATCAATTCACAGTATTGTAATAGGCAGCTTTGCTTCCTTTGGTTAGGAGAAGCAATCTTTTTTCATAAATGATTACAAATCAGAAATTCCTAGCCAAAAATAATCTGCTTTAATAAGAAATGATTGATTAAAATAAATACCTATCTATCGATCTGTCTATCTATCTTTCTATCTATCTATGTATATATATATATATATATATATATATACAATCAGCTCACTTTACCATTTGCAGCTTATAACCATTTACCACCAGGGGTCACTACTAACAAAAAGCATCCACTCCACTTCTAAATCTAGCCCCTAGAGTTGAGCAGAAGCATAAGATTCCCCACTGCTTCATTCCATTTCCATTAGATTATAGATGTAAATTGTTTTTGATGGTATGGTCTGTGCAGATTGAAATATTCAGAGCATATTCTGACTTTTAGTTAACACATCTGTAAGCAATTTGGCCATCACTGAATTCAACGTTTATCTCAATCGTAATAGACAAGGATAATGACAAATATAGTTTACAATGTTATTAAGTACATCATTTTATTTAATTGTGTGAATAAAAGGAATCGTCTCCCCGTCGGGGAATTGAACCCCGGTCTCCCGCGTGACAGGCGGGGATACTGACCACTATACTAACGAGGACATATTGGCTTCAGTTCAACAGTGCTCACCTCCATGAGGTTAGGGCATGCCCTCAATCAATTCACAGTATTGTAATAGGCAGCTTTGCTTCTTTTGGTTAGGAGAAGCAATCTTTTTTCATAAATGATTACAAATCAGAAATTCCTAGCCAAAAATAATCTGCTTTAATAAGAAATGATTGATTAAAATAAATACCTATTTATCGATCTGTCTATCTATCTTTCTATCTATCTATGTATATGTATATATATATATATATATATATACAATCAGCTCACTTTACCATTTGCAGCTTATAACCATTTACCACCAGGGGTCACTACTAACAAAAAGCATCCACTCCACTTCTAAATCTAGCCCCTAGAGTTGAGCAGAAGCATAAGATTCCCCACTGCTTCATTCCATTTCCATTAGATTATAGATGTAAATTGTTTTTGATGGTATGGTCTGTGCAGATTGAAATATTCAGAGCATATTCTGACTTTTAGTTAACACATCTGTAAGCAATTTGGCCATCACTGAATTCAACGTTTATCTCAATCGTAATAGACAAGGATAATGACAAATATAGTTTACAATGTTATTAAGTACATCATTTTATTTAATTGTGTGAATAAAAGGAATCGTCTCCCCGTCGGGGAATTGAACCCCGGTCTCCCGCGTGACAGGCGGGGATACTGACCACTATACTAACGAGGACATATTGGCTTCAGTTCATCAGTGCCCACCTCCATGAGGTTAGGGCATGCCCTCAATCAATTCACAGTATTGTAATAGGCAGCTTTGCTTCTTTTGGTTAGGAGAAGCAATCTTTTTTCATAAATGATTACAAATCAGAAATTCCTAGCCAAAAATAATCTGCTTTAATAAGAAATGATTGATTAAAATAAATACCTATTTATCGATCTGTCTATCTATCTTTCTATCTATCTATGTATATGTATATATATATATATATATATATATATATATATACAATCAGCTCACTTTACCATTTGCAGCTTATAACCATTTACCACCAGGGGTCACTACTAACAAAAAGCATCCACTCCACTTCTAAATCTAGCCCCTAGAGTTGAGCAGAAGCATAAGATTCCCCACTGCTTCATTCCATTTCCATTAGATTATAGATGTAAATTGTTTTTGATGGTATGGTCTGTGCAGATTGAAATATTCAGAGCATATTCTGACTTTTAGTTAACACATCTGTAAGCAATTTGGCCATCACTGAATTCAACGTTTATCTCAATCGTAATAGACAAGGATAATGACAAATATAGTTTACAATGTTATTAAGTACATCTTTTTATTTAATAGTGTGAATAAAAGGAATCGTCTCCCCGTCGGGGAATTGAACCCCGGTCTCCCGCGTGACAGGCGGGGATACTGACCACTATACTAACGAGGACATATTGGCTTCAGTTCAACAGTGCTCACCTCCATGAGGTTAGGGCATGCCCTCAATCAATTCACAGTATTGTAATAGGCAGCTTTGCTTCTTTTGGTTAGGCGAAGCAATCTTTTTTCATAAATGATTACAAATCAGAAATTCCTGGCCAAAAATAATCTGCTTTAATAAGAAATGATTGATTAAAATAAATACCTATCTATCGATCTGTCTATCTATCTTTCTATCTATCTATGTATATGTATATATATATATATATATATATATATATATATATATACAATCAGCTCACTTTACCATTTGCAGCTTATAACCATTTACCACCAGGGGTCACTACTAACAAAAAGCATCCACTCCACTTCTAAATCCAGCCCCTAGAGTTGAGCAGAAGCATAAGATTCCCCACTGCTTCATTCCATTTTCCATTAGATTACAGATGTAAATTGTTTTTGATGGTATGGTCTGTGCAGATTGAAATATTCAGAGCATATTCTGACTTTTAGTTAACACATCTGTAAGCAATTTGTCCATCACTGAATTCAACGTTTATCTCAATCGTAATAGACAAGGATAATGACAAATATAGTTTACAATGTTATTAAGTACATCATTTTATTTAATTGTGTGAATAAAAGGAATCGTCTCCCCGTCGGGGAATTGAACCCCGGTCTCCCGCGTGACAGGCGGGGATACTGACCACTATACTAACGAGGACATATTGGCTTCAGTTCAACAGTGCTCACCTCCATGAGGTTAGGGCATGCCCTCAATCAATTCACAGTATTGTAATAGGCAGCTTTGCTTCCTTTGGTTAGGAGAAGCAATCTTTTTTCATAAATGATTACAAATCAGAAATTCCTAGCCAAAAATAATCTGCTTTAATAAGAAATGATTGATTAAAATAAATACCTATCTATCGATCTGTCTATCTATCTTTCTATCTATCTATGTATATGTATATATATATATATATATATATATATACAATCAGCTCACTTTACCATTTGCAGCTTATAACCATTTACCACCAGGGGTCACTATTAACAAAAAGCATCCACTCCACTTCTAAATCTAGCCCCTAGAGTTGAGCAGAAGCATAAGATTCCCCACTGCTTCATTCCATTTTCCATTAGATTATAGATGTAAATTGTTTTTGATGGTATGGCCTGTGCAGATTGAAATATTCAGAGCATATTCTGACTTTTAGTTAACACATCTGTAAGCAATTTGGCCATCACTGAATTCAACGTTTATCTCAATCGTAATAGAGAAGGATAATGACAAATATAGTTTACAATGTTATTAAGTACATCATTTTATTTAATTGTGTGAATAAAAGGAATCGTCTCCCCGTCGGGGAATTGAACCCCGGTCTCCCGCGTGACAGGCGGGGATACTGACCACTATACTAACGAGGACATATTGGCTTCAGTTCAACAGTGCTCACCTCCATGAGGTTAGGGCATGCCCTCAATCAATTCACAGTATTGTAATAGGCAGCTTTGCTTCCTTTGGTTAGGAGAAGCAATCTTTTTTCATAAATGATTACAAATCAGAAATTCCTAGCCAAAAATAATCTGCTTTAATAAGAAATGATTGATTAAAATAAATACCTATCTATCGATCTGTCTATCTATCTTTCTATCTATCTATGTATATATATATATATATATATATATATATATATATATACAATCAGCTCACTTTAACATTTGCAGCTTATAACCATTTACCACCAGGGGTCACTACTAACAAAAAGCATCCACTCCACTTCTAAATCCAGCCCCTAGAGTTGAGCAGAAGCATAAGATTCCCCACTGCTTCATTCCATTTTCCATTAGATTATAGATGTAAATTGTTTTTGATGGTATGGTCTGTGCAGATTGAAATATTCAGAGCATATTCTGACTTTTAGTTAACACATCTGTAAGCAATTTGGCCATCACTGAATTCAACGTTTATCTCAATCGTAATAGACAAGGATAATGACAAATATAGTTTACAATGTTATTAAGTACATCATTTTATTTAATTGTGCGAATAAAAGGAATCGTCTCCCCGTCGGGGAATTGAACCCCGGTCTCCCGCGTGACAGGCGGGGATACTGACCACTATACTAACGAGGACATATTGGCTTCAGTTCAACAGTGCTCACCTCCATGAGGTTAGGGCATGCCCTCAATGAATTCACAGTATTGTAATAGGCAGCTTTGCTTCTTTTGGTTAGGAGAAGCAATCTTTTTTCATAAATGATTACAAATCAGAAATTCCTAGCCAAAAATAATCTGCTTTAATAAGAAATGATTGATTAAAATAAATACCTATTTATCGATCTGTCTATCTATCTTTCTATCTATCTATGTATATGTATATATATATATATATATATACAATCAGCTCACTTTACCATTTGTGGCTTATAACCATTTACCACCAGGGGTCACTACTAACAAAAAGCATCCACTCCACTTCTAAATCTAGCCCCTAGAGTTGAGCAGAAGCATAAGATTCCCCACTGCTTCATTCCATTTCCATTAGATTATAGATGTAAATTGTTTTTGATGGTATGGTCTGTGCAGATTGAAATATTCAGAGCATATTCTGACTTTTAGTTAACACATCTGTAAGCAATTTGGCCATCACTGAATTCAACGTTTATCTCAATCGTAATAGAGAAGGATAATGACAAATATAGTTTACAATGTTATTAAGTACATCATTTTATTTAATTGTGTGAATAAAAGGAATCGTCTCCCCGTCGGGGAATTGAACCCCGGTCTCCCGCGTGACAGGCGGGGATACTGACCACTATACTAACGAGGACATATTGGCTTCAGTTCAACAGTGCTCACCTCCATGAGGTTAGGGCATGCCCTCAATCAATTCACAGTATTGTAATAGGCAGCTTTGCTTCTTTTGGTTAGGCGAAGCAATCTTTTTTCATAAATGATTACAAATCAGAAATTCCTAGCCAAAAATAATCTGCTTTAATAAGAAATGATTGATTAAAATAAATACCTATCTATCGATCTGTCTATCTATCTTTCTATCTATCTATGTATATGTATATATATATATATATATATATATATATATATATATATATACAATCAGCTCACTTTACCATTTGCAGCTTATAACCATTTACCACCAGGGGTCACTACTAACAAAAAGCATCCACTCCACTTCTAAATCCAGCCCCTAGAGTTGAGCAGAAGCATAAGATTCCCCACTGCTTCATTCCATTTTCCATTAGATTACAGATGTAAATTGTTTTTGATGGTATGGTCTGTGCAGATTGAAATATTCAGAGCATATTCTGACTTTTAGTTAACACATCTGTAAGCAATTTGTCCATCACTGAATTCAACGTTTATCTCAATCGTAATAGACAAGGATAATGACAAATATAGTTTACAATGTTATTAAGTACATCATTTTATTTAATTGTGTGAATAAAAGGAATCGTCTCCCCGTCGGGGAATTGAACCCCGGTCTCCCGCGTGACAGGCGGGGATACTGACCACTATACTAACGAGGACATATTGGCTTCAGTTCAACAGTGCTCACCTCCATGAGGTTAGGGCATGCCCTCAATCAATTCACAGTATTGTAATAGGCAGCTTTGCTTCCTTTGGTTAGGAGAAGCAATCTTTTTTCATAAATGATTACAAATCAGAAATTCCTAGCCAAAAATAATCTGCTTTAATAAGAAATGATTGATTAAAATAAATACCTATCTATCGATCTGTCTATCTATCTTTCTATCTATCTATGTATATGTATATATATATATATATATATATATATACAATCAGCTCACTTTACCATTTGCAGCTTATAACCATTTACCACCAGGGGTCACTATTAACAAAAAGCATCCACTCCACTTCTAAATCTAGCCCCTAGAGTTGAGCAGAAGCATAAGATTCCCCACTGCTTCATTCCATTTTCCATTAGATTATAGATGTAAATTGTTTTTGATGGTATGGCCTGTGCAGATTGAAATATTCAGAGCATATTCTGACTTTTAGTTAACACATCTGTAAGCAATTTGGCCATCACTGAATTCAACGTTTATCTCAATCGTAATAGACAAGGATAATGATAAATATAGTTTACAATGTTATTAAGTACATCATTTTATTTAATTGTGTGAATAAAAGGAATCGTCTCCCCGTCGGGGAATTGAACCCCGGTCTCCCGCGTGACAGGCGGGGATACTGACCACTATACTAACGAGGACATATTGGCTTCAGTTCAACAGTGCTCACCTCCATGAGGTTAGGGCATGCCCTCAATCAATTCACAGTATTGTAATAGGCAGCTTTGCTTCCTTTGGTTAGGAGAAGCAATCTTTTTTCATAAATGATTACAAATCAGAAATTCCTAGCCAAAAATATTCTGCTTTAATAAGAAATGATTGATTAAAATAAATACCTATCTATCGATCTGTCTATCTATCTTTCTATCTATCTATGTATATGTATATATATATATATATATATATATATATACAATCAGCTCACTTTACCATTTGCAGCTTATAACCATTTACCACCAGGGGTCACTATTAACAAAAAGCATCCACCCCACTTCTAAATCTAGCCCCTAGAGTTGAGCAGAAGCATAAGATTCCCCACTGCTTCATTCCATTTTCCATTAGATTACAGATGTAAATTGTTTTTGATGGTATGGTCTGTGCAGATTGAAATATTCAGAGCATATTCTGACTTTTAGTTAACACATCTGTAAGCAATTTGGCCATCACTGAATTCAACGTTTATCTCAATCGTAATAGAGAAGGATAATGACAAATATAGTTTACAATGTTATTAAGTACATCATTTTATTTAATTGTGTGAATAAAAGGAATCGTCTACCCGTCGGGGAATTGAACCCCGGTCTCCCGCGTGACAGGCGGGGATACTGACCACTATACTAACGAGGACATATTGGCTTCAGTTCAACAGTGCTCACCTCCATGAGGTTAGGGCATGCCCTCAATCAATTCACAGTATTGTAATAGGCAGCTTTGCTTCTTTTGGTTAGGAGAAGCAATCTTTTTTCATAAATGATTACAAATCAGAAATTCCTAGCCAAAAATAATCTGCTTTAATAAGAAATGATTGATTAAAATAAATACCTATTTATCGATCTGTCTATCTATCTTTCTATCTATCTATGTATATGTATATATATATATATATATATATATATATATATATATATATACAATCAGCTCACTTTAACATTTGCAGCTTATAACCATTTACCACCAGGGGTCACTACTAACAAAAAGCATCCACTCCACTTCTAAATCCAGCCCCTAGAGTTGAGCAGAAGCATAAGATTCCCCACTGCTTCATTCCATTTTCCATTAGATTACAGATGTAAATTGTTTTTGATGGTATGGTCTGTGCAGATTGAAATATTCAGAGCATATTCTGACTTTTAGTTAACACATCTGTAAGCAATTTGGCCATCACTGAATTCAACGTTTATCTCAATCGTAATAGAGAAGGATAATGACAAATATAGTTTACAATGTTATTAAGTACATCATTTTATTTAATTGTATGAATAAAAGGAATCGTCTCCCCGTCGGGGAATTGAACCCCGGTCTCCCGCGTGACAGGCGGGGATACTGACCACTATACTAACGAGGACATATTGGCTTCAGTTCAACAGTGCTCACCTCCATGAGGTTAGGGCATGCCCTCAATCAATTCACAGTATTGTAATAGGCAGCTTTGCTTCCTTTGGTTAGGAGAAGCAATCTTTTTTCATAAATGATTACAAATCAGAAATTCCTAGCCAAAAATAATCTGCTTTAATAAGAAATGATTGATTAAAATAAATACCTATCTATCGATCTGTCTATCTATCTTTCTATCTATCTATGTATATGTATATATATATATATATATATATATATATATATATATATATATACAATCAGCTCACTTTACCATTTGCAGCTTATAACCATTTACCACCAGGGGTCACTATTAACAAAAAGCATCCACTCCACTTCTAAATCTAGCCCCTAGAGTTGAGCAGAAGCATAAGATTCCCCACTGCTTCATTCCATTTTCCATTAGATTACAGATGTAAATTGTTTTTGATGGTATGGTCTGTGCAGATTGAAATATTCAGAGCATATTCTGACTTTTAGTTAACACATCTGTAAGCAATTTGGCCATCACTGAATTCAACGTTTATCTCAATCGTAATAGAGAAGGATAATGACAAATATAGTTTACAATGTTATTAAGTACATCATTTTATTTAATTGTGTGAATAAAAGGAATCGTCTACCCGTCGGGGAATTGAACCCCGGTCTCCCGCGTGACAGGCGGGGATACTGACCACTATACTAACGAGGACATATTGGCTTCAGTTCAACAGTGCTCACCTCCATGAGGTTAGGGCATGCCCTCAATCAATTCACAGTATTGTAATAGGCAGCTTTGCTTCTTTTGGTTAGGAGAAGCAATCTTTTTTCATAAATGATTACAAATCAGAAATTCCTAGCCAAAAATAATCTGCTTTAATAAGAAATGATTGATTAAAATAAATACCTATTTATCGATCTGTCTATCTATCTTTCTATCTATCTATGTATATGTATATATATATATATATATATATATATATATATATATATACAATCAGCTCACTTTAACATTTGCAGCTTATAACCATTTACCACCAGGGGTCACTACTAACAAAAAGCATCCACTCCACTTCTAAATCCAGCCCCTAGAGTTGAGCAGAAGCATAAGATTCCCCACTGCTTCATTCCATTTTCCATTAGATTATAGATGTAAATTGTTTTTGATGGTATGGTCTGTGCAGATTGAAATATTCAGAGCATATTCTGACTTTTAGTTAACACATCTGTAAGCAATTTGGCCATCACTGAATTCAACGTTTATCTCAATCGTAATAGACAAGGATAATGACAAATATAGTTTACAATGTTATTAAGTACATCATTTTATTTAATTGTGCGAATAAAAGGAATCGTCTCCCCGTCGGGGAATTGAACCCCGGTCTCCCGCGTGACAGGCGGGGATACTGACCACTATACTAACGAGGACATATTGGCTTCAGTTCAACAGTGCTCACCTCCATGAGGTTAGGGCATGCCCTCAATGAATTCACAGTATTGTAATAGGCAGCTTTGCTTCTTTTGGTTAGGAGAAGCAATCTTTTTTCATAAATGATTACAAATCAGAAATTCCTAGCCAAAAATAATCTGCTTTAATAAGAAATGATTGATTAAAATAAATACCTATTTATCGATCTGTCTATCTATCTTTCTATCTATCTATGTATATGTATATATAAATATATATATATATATATATATATACAATCAGCTCACTTTACCATTTGCAGCTTATAACCATTTACCACCAGGGGTCACTACTAACAAAAAGCATCCACTCCACTTCTAAATCTAGCCCCTAGAGTTGAGCAGAAGCATAAGATTCCCCACTGCTTCATTCCATTTCCATTAGATTATAGATGTAAATTGTTTTTGATGGTATGGTCTGTGCAGATTGAAATATTCAGAGCATATTCTGACTTTTAGTTAACACATCTGTAAGCAATTTGGCCATCACTGAATTCAACGTTTATCTCAATCGTAATAGACAAGGATAATGACAAATATAGTTTACAATGTTATTAAGTACATCTTTTTATTTAATAGTGTGAATAAAAGGAATCGTCTCCCCGTCGGGGAATTGAACCCCGGTCTCCCACGTGACAGGCGGGGATACTGACCACTATACTAACGAGGACATATTGGCTTCAGTTCAACAGTGCTCACCTCCATGAGGTTAGGGCATGCCCTCAATCAATTCACAGTATTGTAATAGGCAGCTTTGCTTCTTTTGGTTAGGCGAAGCAATCTTTTTTCATAAATGATTACAAATCAGAAATTCCTAGCCAAAAATAATCTGCTTTAATAAGAAATGATTGATTAAAATAAATACCTATCTATCGATCTGTCTATCTATCTTTCTATCTATCTATGTATATGTATATATATATATATATATATATATATATATATATATATATATATATATATACAATCAGCTCACTTTACCATTTGCAGCTTATAACCATTTACCACCAGGGGTCACTACTAACAAAAAGCATCCACTCCACTTCTAAATCCAGCCCCTAGAGTTGAGCAGAAGCATAAGATTCCCCACTGCTTCATTCCATTTTCCATTAGATTACAGATGTAAATTGTTTTTGATGGTATGGTCTGTGCAGATTGAAATATTCAGAGCATATTCTGACTTTTAGTTAACACATCTGTAAGCAATTTGGCCATCACTGAATTCAACGTTTATCTCAATCGTAATAGACAAGGATAATGACAAATATAGTTTACAATGTTATTAAGTACATCATTTTATTTAATTGTGTGAATAAAAGGAATCGTCTCCCCGTCGGGGAATTGAACCCCGGTCTCCCGCGTGACAGGCGGGGATACTGACCACTATACTAACGAGGACATATTGGCTTCAGTTCAACAGTGCTCACCTCCATGAGGTTAGGGCATGCCCTCAATCAATTCACAGTATTGTAATAGGCAGCTTTGCTTCCTTTGGTTAGGAGAAGCAATCTTTTTTCATAAATGATTACAAATCAGAAATTCCTAGCCAAAAATATTCTGCTTTAATAAGAAATGATTGATTAAAATAAATACCTATCTATCGATCTGTCTATCTATCTTTCTATCTATCTATGTATATGTATATATATATATATATATATATATATATATATATATATATATATATACAATCAGCTCACTTTACCATTTGCAGCTTATAACCATTTACCACCAGGGGTCACTATTAACAAAAAGCATCCACCCCACTTCTAAATCTAGCCCCTAGAGTTGAGCAGAAGCATAAGATTCCCCACTGCTTCATTCCATTTTCCATTAGATTACAGATGTAAATTGTTTTTGATGGTATGGTCTGTGCAGATTGAAATATTCAGAGCATATTCTGACTTTTAGTTAACACATCTGTAAGCAATTTGGCCATCACTGAATTCAACGTTTATCTCAATCGTAATAGAGAAGGATAATGACAAATATAGTTTACAATGTTATTAAGTACATCATTTTATTTAATTGTGTGAATAAAAGGAATCGTCTACCCGTCGGGGAATTGAACCCCGGTCTCCCGCGTGACAGGCGGGGATACTGACCACTATACTAACGAGGACATATTGGCTTCAGTTCAACAGTGCTCACCTCCATGAGGTTAGGGCATGCCCTCAATCAATTCACAGTATTGTAATAGGCAGCTTTGCTTCTTTTGGTTAGGAGAAGCAATCTTTTTTCATAAATGATTACAAATCAGAAATTCCTAGCCAAAAATAATCTGCTTTAATAAGAAATGATTGATTAAAATAAATACCTATTTATCGATCTGTCTATCTATCTTTCTATCTATCTATGTATATGTATATATATATATATATATATATATATATATATATATATATATATATATATATACAATCAGCTCACTTTACCATTTGCAGCTTATAACCATTTACCACCAGGGGTCACTACTAACAAAAAGCATCCACTCCACTTCTAAATCTAGCCCCTAGAGTTGAGCAGAAGCATAAGATTCCCCACTGCTTCATTCCATTTCCATTAGATTATAGATGTAAATTGTTTTTGATGGTATGGTCTGTGCAGATTGAAATATTCAGAGCATATTCTGACTTTTAGTTAACACATCTGTAAGCAATTTGGCCATCACTGAATTCAACGTTTATCTCAATCGTAATAGACAAGGATAATGACAAATATAGTTTACAATGTTATTAAGTACATCATTTTATTTAATTGTGTGAATAAAAGGAATCGTCTCCCCGTCGGGGAATTGAACCCCGGTCTCCCGCGTGACAGGCGGGGATACTGACCACTATACTAACGAGGACATATTAGCTTCAGTTCAACAGTGCTCACCTCCATGAGGTTAGGGCATGCCCTCAATCAATTCACAGTATTGTAATAGGCAGCTTTGCTTCTTTTGGTTAGGAGAAGCAATCTTTTTTCATAAATGATTACAAATCAGAAATTCCTAGCCAAAAATAATCTGCTTTAATAAGAAATGATTGATTAAAATAAATACCTATTTATCGATCTGTCTATCTATCTTTCTATCTATCTATGTATATGTATATATATATATATATATATATATATATATATATACAATCAGCTCACTTTAACATTTGCAGCTTATAACCATTTACCACCAGGGGTCACTACTAACAAAAAGCATCCACTCCACTTCTAAATCCAGCCCCTAGAGTTGAGCAGAAGCATAAGATTCCCCACTGCTTCATTCCATTTTCCATTAGATTACAGATGTAAATTGTTTTTGATGGTATGGTCTGTGCAGATTGAAATATTCAGAGCATATTCTGACTTTTAGTTAACACATCTGTAAGCAATTTGGCCATCACTGAATTCAACGTTTATCTCAATCGTAATAGAGAAGGATAATGACAAATATAGTTTACAATGTTATTAAGTACATCATTTTATTTAATTGTGTGAATAAAAGGAATCGTCTCCCCGTCGGGGAATTGAACCCCGGTCTCCCGCGTGACAGGCAGGGATACTGACCACTATACTAACGAGGACATATTGGCTTCAGTTCAACAGTGCTCACCTCCATGAGGTTAGGGCATGCCCTCAATCAATTCACAGTATTGTAATAGGCAGCTTTGCTTCCTTTGGTTAGGAGAAGCAATCTTTTTTCATAAATGATTACAAATCAGAAATTCCTAGCCAAAAATAATCTGCTTTAATAAGAAATGATTGATTAAAATAAATACCTATCTATCGATCTGTCTATCTATCTTTCTATCTATCTATGTATATATATATATATATATATATATATACAATCAGCTCACTTTACCATTTGCAGCTTATAACCATTTACCACCAGGGGTCACTACTAACAAAAAGCATCCACTCCACTTCTAAATCTAGCCCCTAGAGTTGAGCAGAAGCATAAGATTCCCCACTGCTTCATTCCATTTCCATTAGATTATAGATGTAAATTGTTTTTGATGGTATGGTCTGTGCAGATTGAAATATTCAGAGCATATTCTGACTTTTAGTTAACACATCTGTAAGCAATTTGGCCATCACTGAATTCAACGTTTATCTCAATCGTAATAGACAAGGATAATGACAAATATAGTTTACAATGTTATTAAGTACATCATTTTATTTAATTGTGTGAATAAAATGAATCGTCTCCCCGTCGGGGAATTGAACCCCGGTCTCCCGCGTGACAGGCGGGGATACTGACCACTATACTAACGAGGACATATTGGCTTCAGTTCAACAGTGCTCACCTCCATGAGGTTAGGGCATGCCCTCAATCAATTCACAGTATTGTAATAGGCAGCTTTGCTTCTTTTGGTTAGGAGAAGCAATCTTTTTTCATAAATGATTACAAATCAGAAATTCCTAGCCAAAAATAATCTGCTTTAATAAGAAATGATTGATTAAAATAAATACCTATTTATCGATCTGTCTATCTATCTTTCTATCTATCTATGTATATGTATATATATATATATATATATATATATATATATATATATATATACAATCAGCTCACTTTACCATTTGCAGCTTATAACCATTTACCACCAGGGGTCACTACTAACAAAAAGCATCCACTCCACTTCTAAATCTAGCCCCTAGAGTTGAGCAGAAGCATAAGATTCCCCACTGCTTCATTCCATTTCCATTAGATTATAGATGTAAATTGTTTTTGATGGTATGGTCTGTGCAGATTGAAATATTCAGAGCATATTCTGACTTTTAGTTAACACATCTGTAAGCAATTTGGCCATCACTGAATTCAACGTTTATCTCAATCGTAATAGACAAGGATAATGACAAATATAGTTTACAATGTTATTAAGTACATCATTTTATTTAATTGTGTGAATAAAAGGAATCGTCTCCCCGTCGGGGAATTGAACCCCGGTCTCCCGCGTGACAGGCGGTGATACTGACCACTATACTAACGAGGACATATTGGCTTCAGTTCAACAGTGCTCACCTCCATGAGGTTAGGGCATGCCCTCAATCAATTCACAGTATTGTAATAGGCAGCTTTGCTTCTTTTGGTTAGGAGAAGCAATCTTTTTTCATAAATGATTACAAATCAGAAATTCCTAGCCAAAAATAATCTGCTTTAATAAGAAATGATTGATTAAAATAAATACCTATCTATCGATCTGTCTATCTATCTTTCTATCTATCTATGTATATGTATATATATATATATATATATATACAATCAGCTCACTTTACCATTTGCAGCTTATAACCACTTACCACCAGGGGTCACTACTAACAAAAAGCATCCACTCCACTTCTAAATCTAGCCCCTAGAGTTGAGCAGAAGCATAAGATTCCCCACTGCTTCATTCCATTTTCCATTAGATTATAGATGTAAATTGTTTTTGATGGTATGGTCTGTGCAGATTGAAATATTCAGAGCATATTCTGACTTTTAGTTAACACATCTGTAAGCAATTTGGCCATCACTGAATTCAACGTTTATCTCAATCGTAATAGACAAGGATAATGACAAATATAGTTTACAATGTTATTAAGTACATCATTTTATTTAATTGTGCGAATAAAAGGAATAGTCTCCCCGTCGGGGAATTGAACCCCGGTCTCCCGCGTGACAGGCGGGGATACTGACCACTATACTAACGAGGACATATTGGCTTCAGTTCAACAGTGCTCACCTCCATGAGGTTAGGGCATGCCCTCAATCAATTCACAGTATTGTAATAGGCAGCTTTGCTTCTTTTGGTTAGGCGAAGCAATCTTTTTTCATAAATGATTACAAATCAGAAATTCCTAGCCAAAAATAATCTGCTTTAATAAGAAATGATTGATTAAAATAAATACCTATCTATCGATCTGTCTATCTATCTTTCTATCTATCTATGTATATGTATATATATATATATATATATATACAATCAGCTCACTTTACCATTTGCAGCTTATAACCATTTACCACCAGGGGTCACTACTAACAAAAAGCATCCACTCCACTTCTAAATCTAGCCCCTAGAGTTGAGCAGAAGCATAAGATTCCCCACTGCTTCATTCCATTTCCATTAGATTATAGATGTAAATTGTTTTTGATGGTATGGTCTGTGCAGATTGAAATATTCAGAGCATATTCTGACTTTTAGTTAACACATCTGTAAGCAATTTGGCCATCACTGAATTCAACGTTTATCTCAATCGTAATAGACAAGGATAATGACAAATATAGTTTACAATGTTATTAAGTACATCATTTTATTTAATTGTGTGAATAAAAGGAATCGTCTCCCCGTCGGGGAATTGAACCCCGGTCTCCCGCGTGACAGGCGGTGATACTGACCACTATACTAACGAGGACATATTGGCTTCAGTTCAACAGTGCTCACCTCCATGAGGTTAGGGCATGCCCTCAATCAATTCACAGTATTGTAATAGGCAGCTTTGCTTCTTTTGGTTAGGAGAAGCAATCTTTTTTCATAAATGATTACAAATCAGAAATTCCTAGCCAAAAATAATCTGCTTTAATAAGAAATGATTGATTAAAATAAATACCTATCTATCGATCTGTCTATCTATCTTTCTATCTATCTATGTATATGTATATATATATATATATATATATACAATCAGCTCACTTTACCATTTGCAGCTTATAACCACTTACCACCAGGGGTCACTACTAACAAAAAGCATCCACTCCACTTCTAAATCTAGCCCCTAGAGTTGAGCAGAAGCATAAGATTCCCCACTGCTTCATTCCATTTTCCATTAGATTATAGATGTAAATTGTTTTTGATGGTATGGTCTGTGCAGATTGAAATATTCAGAGCATATTCTGACTTTTAGTTAACACATCTGTAAGCAATTTGGCCATCACTGAATTCAACGTTTATCTCAATCGTAATAGACAAGGATAATGACAAATATAGTTTACAATGTTATTAAGTACATCATTTTATTTAATTGTGCGAATAAAAGGAATCGTCTCCCCGTCGGGGAATTGAACCCCGGTCTCCCGCGTGACAGGCGGGGATACTGACCACTATACTAACGAGGACATATTGGCTTCAGTTCAACAGTGCTCACCTCCATGAGGTTAGGGCATGCCCTCAATGAATTCACAGTATTGTAATAGGCAGCTTTGCTTCTTTTGGTTAGGAGAAGCAATCTTTTTTCATAAATGATTACAAATCAGAAATTCCTAGCCAAAAATAATCTGCTTTAATAAGAAATGATTGATTAAAATAAATACCTATTTATCGATCTGTCTATCTATCTTTCTATCTATCTATGTATATGTATATATATATATATATATATATATATATATATATATATATATACAATCAGCTCACTTTACCATTTGCAGCTTATAACCATTTACCACCAGGGGTCACTACTAACAAAAAGCATCCACTCCACTTCTAAATCTAGCCCCTAGAGTTGAGCAGAAGCATAAGATTCCCCACTGCTTCATTCCATTTCCATTAGATTATAGATGTAAATTGTTTTTGATGGTATGGTCTGTGCAGATTGAAATATTCAGAGCATATTCTGACTTTTAGTTAACACATCTGTAAGCAATTTGGCCATCACTGAATTCAACGTTTATCTCAATCGTAATAGACAAGGATAATGACAAATATAGTTTACAATGTTATTAAGTACATCATTTTATTTAATTGTGTGAATAAAAGGAATCGTCTCCCCGTCGGGGAATTGAACCCCGGTCTCCCGCGTGACAGGCGGTGATACTGACCACTATACTAACGAGGACATATTGGCTTCAGTTCAACAGTGCTCACCTCCATGAGGTTAGGGCATGCCCTCAATCAATTCACAGTATTGTAATAGGCAGCTTTGCTTCTTTTGGTTAGGAGAAGCAATCTTTTTTCATAAATGATTACAAATCAGAAATTCCTAGCCAAAAATAATCTGCTTTAATAAGAAATGATTGATTAAAATAAATACCTATCTATCGATCTGTCTATCTATCTTTCTATCTATCTATGTATATGTATATATATATATATATATATATACAATCAGCTCACTTTACCATTTGCAGCTTATAACCACTTACCACCAGGGGTCACTACTAACAAAAAGCATCCACTCCACTTCTAAATCTAGCCCCTAGAGTTGAGCAGAAGCATAAGATTCCCCACTGCTTCATTCCATTTTCCATTAGATTATAGATGTAAATTGTTTTTGATGGTATGGTCTGTGCAGATTGAAATATTCAGAGCATATTCTGACTTTTAGTTAACACATCTGTAAGCAATTTGGCCATCACTGAATTCAACGTTTATCTCAATCGTAATAGACAAGGATAATGACAAATATAGTTTACAATGTTATTAAGTACATCATTTTATTTAATTGTGCGAATAAAAGGAATCGTCTCCCCGTCGGGGAATTGAACCCCGGTCTCCCGCGTGACAGGCGGGGATACTGACCACTATACTAACGAGGACATATTGGCTTCAGTTCAACAGTGCTCACCTCCATGAGGTTAGGGCATGCCCTCAATGAATTCACAGTATTGTAATAGGCAGCTTTGCTTCTTTTGGTTAGGAGAAGCAATCTTTTTTCATAAATGATTACAAATCAGAAATTCCTAGCCAAAAATAATCTGCTTTAATAAGAAATGATTGATTAAAATAAATACCTATTTATCGATCTGTCTATCTATCTTTCTATCTATCTATGTATATGTATATATATATATATATATATATATATATATATATATATATACAATCAGCTCACTTTACCATTTGCAGCTTATAACCATTTACCACCAGGGGTCACTACTAACAAAAAGCATCCACTCCACTTCTAAATCTAGCCCCTAGAGTTGAGCAGAAGCATAAGATTCCCCACTGCTTCATTCCATTTCCATTAGATTATAGATGTAAATTGTTTTTGATGGTATGGTCTGTGCAGATTGAAATATTCAGAGCATATTCTGACTTTTAGTTAACACATCTGTAAGCAATTTGTCCATCACTGAATTCAACGTTTATCTCAATCGTAATAGACAAGGATAATGACAAATATAGTTTACAATGTTATTAAGTACATCTTTTTATTTAATAGTGTGAATAAAAGGAATCGTCTCCCCGTCGGGGAATTGAACCCCGGTCTCCCGCGTGACAGGCGGGGATACTGACCACTATACTAACGAGGACATATTGGCTTCAGTTCAACAGTGCTCACCTCCATGAGGTTAGGGCATGCCCTCAATCAATTCACAGTATTGTAATAGGCAGCTTTGCTTCTTTTGGTTAGGAGAAGCAATCTTTTTTCATAAATGATTACAAATCAGAAATTCCTAGCCAAAAATAATCTGCTTTAATAAGAAATGATTGATTAAAATAAATACCTATTTATCGATCTGTCTATCTATCTTTCTATCTATCTATGTATATGTATATATATATATATATATATATATATATATATATATATATACAATCAGCTCACTTTACCATTTGCAGCTTATAACCATTTACCACCAGGGGTCACTACTAACAAAAAGCATCCACTCCACTTCTAAATCTAGCCCCTAGAGTTGAGCAGAAGCATAAGATTCCCCACTGCTTCATTCCATTTCCATTAGATTATAGATGTAAATTGTTTTTGATGGTATGGTCTGTGCAGATTGAAATATTCAGAGCATATTCTGACTTTTAGTTAACACATCTGTAAGCAATTTGGCCATCACTGAATTCAACGTTTATCTCAATCGTAATAGACAAGGATAATGACAAATATAGTTTACAATGTTATTAAGTACATCATTTTATTTAATTGTGTGAATAAAAGGAATCGTCTCCCCGTCGGGGAATTGAACCCCGGTCTCCCGCGTGACAGGCGGTGATACTGACCACTATACTAACGAGGACATATTGGCTTCAGTTCAACAGTGCTCACCTCCATGAGGTTAGGGCATGCCCTCAATCAATTCACAGTATTGTAATAGGCAGCTTTGCTTCTTTTGGTTAGGCGAAGCAATCTTTTTTCATAAATGATTACAAATCAGAAATTCCTAGCCAAAAATAATCTGCTTTAATAAGAAATGATTGATTAAAATAAATACCTATCTATCGATCTGTCTATCTATCTTTCTATCTATCTATGTATATGTATATATATATATATATATATATACAATCAGCTCACTTTACCATTTGCAGCTTATAACCATTTACCACCAGGGGTCACTACTAACAAAAAGCATCCACTCCACTTCTAAATCTAGCCCCTAGAGTTGAGCAGAAGCATAAGATTCCCCACTGCTTCATTCCATTTCCATTAGATTATAGATGTAAATTGTTTTTGATGGTATGGTCTGTGCAGATTGAAATATTCAGAGCATATTCTGACTTTTAGTTAACACATCTGTAAGCAATTTGGCCATCACTGAATTCAACGTTTATCTCAATCGTAATAGACAAGGATAATGACAAATATAGTTTACAATGTTATTAAGTACATCATTTTATTTAATTGTGTGAATAAAAGGAATCGTCTCCCCGTCGGGGAATTGAACCCCGGTCTCCCGCGTGACAGGCGGTGATACTGACCACTATACTAACGAGGACATATTGGCTTCAGTTCAACAGTGCTCACCTCCATGAGGTTAGGGCATGCCCTCAATCAATTCACAGTATTGTAATAGGCAGCTTTGCTTCTTTTGGTTAGGAGAAGCAATCTTTTTTCATAAATGATTACAAATCAGAAATTCCTAGCCAAAAATAATCTGCTTTAATAAGAAATGATTGATTAAAATAAATACCTATCTATCGATCTGTCTATCTATCTTTCTATCTATCTATGTATATGTATATATATATATATATATATATACAATCAGCTCACTTTACCATTTGCAGCTTATAACCACTTACCACCAGGGGTCACTACTAACAAAAAGCATCCACTCCACTTCTAAATCTAGCCCCTAGAGTTGAGCAGAAGCATAAGATTCCCCACTGCTTCATTCCATTTTCCATTAGATTATAGATGTAAATTGTTTTTGATGGTATGGTCTGTGCAGATTGAAATATTCAGAGCATATTCTGACTTTTAGTTAACACATCTGTAAGCAATTTGGCCATCACTGAATTCAACGTTTATCTCAATCGTAATAGACAAGGATAATGACAAATATAGTTTACAATGTTATTAAGTACATCATTTTATTTAATTGTGCGAATAAAAGGAATCGTCTCCCCGTCGGGGAATTGAACCCCGGTCTCCCGCGTGACAGGCGGGGATACTGACCACTATACTAACGAGGACATATTGGCTTCAGTTCAACAGTGCTCACCTCCATGAGGTTAGGGCATGCCCTCAATGAATTCACAGTATTGTAATAGGCAGCTTTGCTTCTTTTGGTTAGGAGAAGCAATCTTTTTTCATAAATGATTACAAATCAGAAATTCCTAGCCAAAAATAATCTGCTTTAATAAGAAATGATTGATTAAAATAAATACCTATTTATCGATCTGTCTATCTATCTTTCTATCTATCTATGTATATGTATATATATATATATATATATATATATATATATATATATATATACAATCAGCTCACTTTACCATTTGCAGCTTATAACCATTTACCACCAGGGGTCACTACTAACAAAAAGCATCCACTCCACTTCTAAATCTAGCCCCTAGAGTTGAGCAGAAGCATAAGATTCCCCACTGCTTCATTCCATTTCCATTAGATTATAGATGTAAATTGTTTTTGATGGTATGGTCTGTGCAGATTGAAATATTCAGAGCATATTCTGACTTTTAGTTAACACATCTGTAAGCAATTTGTCCATCACTGAATTCAACGTTTATCTCAATCGTAATAGACAAGGATAATGACAAATATAGTTTACAATGTTATTAAGTACATCTTTTTATTTAATAGTGTGAATAAAAGGAATCGTCTCCCCGTCGGGGAATTGAACCCCGGTCTCCCGCGTGACAGGCGGGGATACTGACCACTATACTAACGAGGACATATTGGCTTCAGTTCAACAGTGCTCACCTCCATGAGGTTAGGGCATGCCCTCAATCAATTCACAGTATTGTAATAGGCAGCTTTGCTTCTTTTGGTTAGGCGAAGCAATCTTTTTTCATAAATGATTACAAATCAGAAATTCCTAGCCAAAAATAATCTGCTTTAATAAGAAATGATTGATTAAAATAAATACCTATCTATCGATCTGTCTATCTATCTTTCTATCTATCTATGTATATGTATATATATATATATATATATATACAATCAGCTCACTTTACCATTTGCAGCTTATAACCACTTACCACCAGGGGTCACTACTAACAAAAAGCATCCACTCCACTTCTAAATCTAGCCCCTAGAGTTGAGCAGAAGCATAAGATTCCCCACTGCTTCATTCCATTTTCCATTAGATTATAGATGTAAATTGTTTTTGATGGTATGGTCTGTGCAGATTGAAATATTCAGAGCATATTCTGACTTTTAGTTAACACATCTGTAAGCAATTTGGCCATCACTGAATTCAACGTTTATCTCAATCGTAATAGACAAGGATAATGACAAATATAGTTTACAATGTTATTAAGTACATCATTTTATTTAATTGTGCGAATAAAAGGAATCGTCTCCCCGTCGGGGAATTGAACCCCGGTCTCCCGCGTGACAGGCGGGGATACTGACCACTATACTAACGAGGACATATTGGCTTCAGTTCAACAGTGCTCACCTCCATGAGGTTAGGGCATGCCCTCAATGAATTCACAGTATTGTAATAGGCAGCTTTGCTTCTTTTGGTTAGGAGAAGCAATCTTTTTTCATAAATGATTACAAATCAGAAATTCCTAGCCAAAAATAATCTGCTTTAATAAGAAATGATTGATTAAAATAAATACCTATTTATCGATCTGTCTATCTATCTTTCTATCTATCTATGTATATGTATATATATATATATATATATATATATATATATATATACAATCAGCTCACTTTACCATTTGCAGCTTATAACCACTTACCACCAGGGGTCACTACTAACAAAAAGCATCCACTCCACTTCTAAATCTAGCCCCTAGAGTTGAGCAGAAGCATAAGATTCCCCACTGCTTCATTCCATTTCCATTAGATTATAGATGTAAATTGTTTTTGATGGTATGGTCTGTGCAGATTGAAATATTCAGAGCATATTCTGACTTTTAGTTAACACATCTGTAAGCAATTTGGCCATCACTGAATTCAACGTTTATCTCAATCGTAATAGACAAGGATAATGACAAATATAGTTTACAATGTTATTAAGTACATCTTTTTATTTAATAGTGTGAATAAAAGGAATCGTCTCCCCGTCGGGGAATTGAACCCCGGTCTCCCGCGTGACAGGCGGGGATACTGACCACTATACTAACGAGGACATATTGGCTTCAGTTCAACAGTGCTCACCTCCATGAGGTTAGGGCATGCCCTCAATCAATTCACAGTATTGTAATAGGCAGCTTTGCTTCTTTTGGTTAGGCGAAGCAATCTTTTTTCATAAATGATTACAAATCAGAAATTCCTAGCCAAAAATAATCTGCTTTAATAAGAAATGATTGATTAAAATAAATACCTATCTATCGATCTGTCTATCTATCTTTCTATCTATCTATGTATATGTATATATATATATATATATATATATATATATATATATATATATACAATCAGCTCACTTTAACATTTGCAGCTTATAACCATTTACCACCAGGGGTCACTACTAACAAAAAGCATCCACTCCACTTCTAAATCCAGCCCCTAGAGTTGAGCAGAAGCATAAGATTCCCCACTGCTTCATTCCATTTTCCATTAGATTACAGATGTAAATTGTTTTTGATGGTATGGTCTGTGCAGATTGAAATATTCAGAGCATATTCTGACTTTTAGTTAACACATCTGTAAGCAATTTGGCCATCACTGAATTCAACGTTTATCTCAATCGTAATAGAGAAGGATAATGACAAATATAGTTTACAATGTTCTTAAGTACATCATTTTATTTAATTGTGTGAATAAAAGGAATCGTCTACCCGTCGGGGAATTGAACCCCGGTCTCCCGCGTGACAGGCGGGGATACTGACCCCTATACTAACGAGGACATATTGGCTTCAGTTCAACAGTGCTCACCTCCATGAGGTTAGGGCATGCCCTCAATCAATTCACAGTATTGTAATAGGCAGCTTTGCTTCTTTTGGTTAGGAGAAGCAATCTTTTTTCATAAATGATTACAAATCAGAAATTCCTAGCCAAAAATAATCTGCTTTAATAAGAAATGATTGATTAAAATAAATACCTATTTATCGATCTGTCTATCTATCTTTCTATCTATCTATGTATATGTATATATATATATATATATATATACAATCAGCTCACTTTACCATTTGCAGCTTATAACCATTTACCACCAGGGGTCACTACTAACAAAAAGCATCCACTCCACTTCTAAATCTAGCCCCTAGAGTTGAGCAGAAGCATAAGATTCCCCACTGCTTCATTCCATTTCCATTAGATTATAGATGTAAATTGTTTTTGATGGTATGGTCTGTGCAGATTGAAATATTCAGAGCATATTCTGACTTTTAGTTAACACATCTGTAAGCAATTTGGCCATCACTGAATTCAACGTTTATCTCAATCGTAATAGACAAGGATAATGACAAATATAGTTTACAATGTTATTAAGTACATCATTTTATTTAATTGTGTGAATAAAAGGAATCGTCTCCCCATCGGGGAATTGAACCCCGGTCTCCCGCGTGACAGGCGGGGATACTGACCACTATACTAACGAGGACATATTGGCTTCAGTTCAACAGTGCTCACCTCCATGAGGTTAGGGCATGCCCTCAATCAATTCACAGTATTGTAATAGGCAGCTTTGCTTCTTTTGGTTAGGAGAAGCAATCTTTTTTCATAAATGATTACAAATCAGAAATTCCTAGCCAAAAATAATCTGCTTTAATAAGAAATGATTGATTAAAATAAATACCTATCTATCGATCTGTCTATCTATCTTTCTATCTATCTATGTATATGTATATATATATATATATATATATATATATATATATATACAATCAGCTCACTTTACCATTTGCAGCTTATAACCACTTACCACCAGGGGTCACTACTAACAAAAAGCATCCACTCCACTTCTAAATCTAGCCCCTAGAGTTGAGCAGAAGCATAAGATTCCCCACTGCTTCATTCCATTTCCATTAGATTATAGATGTAAATTGTTTTTGATGGTATGGTCTGTGCAGATTGAAATATTCAGAGCATATTCTGACTTTTAGTTAACACATCTGTAAGCAATTTGGCCATCACTGAATTCAACGTTTATCTCAATCGTAATAGACAAGGATAATGACAAATATAGTTTACAATGTTATTAAGTACATCTTTTTATTTATTAGTGTGAATAAAAGGAATCGTCTCCCCGTCGGGGAATTGAACCCCGGTCTCCCGCGTGACAGGCGGGGATACTGACCACTATACTAACGAGGACATATTGGCTTCAGTTCAACAGTGCTCACCTCCATGAGGTTAGGGCATGCCCTCAATCAATTCACAGTATTGTAATAGGCAGCTTTGCTTCTTTTGGTTAGGCGAAGCAATCTTTTTTCATAAATGATTACAAATCAGAAATTCCTAGCCAAAAATATTCTGCTTTAATAAGAAATGATTGATTAAAATAAATACCTATCTATCGATCTGTCTATCTATCTTTCTATCTATCTATGTATATGTATATATATATATATATATATATATATATATATATATATATACAATCAGCTCACTTTAACATTTGCAGCTTATAACCATTTACCACCAGGGGTCACTACTAACAAAAAGCATCCACTCCACTTCTAAATCCAGCCCCTAGAGTTGAGCAGAAGCATAAGATTCCCCACTGCTTCATTCCATTTTCCATTAGATTACAGATGTAAATTGTTTTTGATGGTATGGTCTGTGCAGATTGAAATATTCAGAGCATATTCTGACTTTTAGTTAACACATCTGTAAGCAATTTGGCCATCACTGAATTCAACGTTTATCTCAATCGTAATAGAGAAGGATAATGACAAATATAGTTTACAATGTTATTAAGTACATCATTTTATTTAATTGTGTGAATAAAAGGAATCGTCTCCCCGTCGGGGAATTGAACCCCGGTCTCCCACGTGACAGGCGGGGATACTGACCACTATACTAACGAGGACATATTGGCTTCAGTTCAACAGTGCTCACCTCCATGAGGTTAGGGCATGCCCTCAATCAATTCACAGTATTGTAATAGGCAGCTTTGCTTCTTTTGGTTAGGAGAAGCAATCTTTTTTCATAAATGATTACAAATCAGAAATTCCTAGCCAAAAATAATCTGCTTTAATAAGAAATGATTGATTAAAATAAATACCTATTTATCGATCTGTCTATCTATCTTTCTATCTATCTATGTATATGTATATATATATATATATATATATACAATCAGCTCACTTTACCATTTGCAGCTTATAACCATTTACCACCAGGGGTCACTACTAACAAAAAGCATCCACTCCACTTCTAAATCTAGCCCCTAGAGTTGAGCAGAAGCATAAGATTCCCCACTGCTTCATTCCATTTCCATTAGATTATAGATGTAAATTGTTTTTGATGGTATGGTCTGTGCAGATTGAAATATTCAGAGCATATTCTGACTTTTAGTTAACACATCTGTAAGCAATTTGGCCATCACTGAATTCAACGTTTATCTCAATCGTAATAGACAAGGATAATGACAAATATAGTTTACAATGTTATTAAGTACATCATTTTATTTAATTGTGTGAATAAAAGGAATCGTCTCCCCATCGGGGAATTGAACCCCGGTCTCCCGCGTGACAGGCGGGGATACTGACCACTATACTAACGAGGACATATTGGCTTCAGTTCAACAGTGCTCACCTCCATGAGGTTAGGGCATGCCCTCAATCAATTCACAGTATTGTAATAGGCAGCTTTGCTTCTTTTGGTTAGGAGAAGCAATCTTTTTTCATAAATGATTACAAATCAGAAATTCCTAGCCAAAAATAATCTGCTTTAATAAGAAATGATTGATTAAAATAAATACCTATCTATCGATCTGTCTATCTATCTTTCTATCTATCTATGTATATGTATATATATATATATATATATATATATATATATATATACAATCAGCTCACTTTACCATTTGCAGCTTATAACCACTTACCACCAGGGGTCACTACTAACAAAAAGCATCCACTCCACTTCTAAATCTAGCCCCTAGAGTTGAGCAGAAGCATAAGATTCCCCACTGCTTCATTCCATTTCCATTAGATTATAGATGTAAATTGTTTTTGATGGTATGGTCTGTGCAGATTGAAATATTCAGAGCATATTCTGACTTTTAGTTAACACATCTGTAAGCAATTTGGCCATCACTGAATTCAACGTTTATCTCAATCGTAATAGACAAGGATAATGACAAATATAGTTTACAATGTTATTAAGTACATCTTTTTATTTATTAGTGTGAATAAAAGGAATCGTCTCCCCGTCGGGGAATTGAACCCCGGTCTCCCGCGTGACAGGCGGGGATACTGACCACTATACTAACGAGGACATATTGGCTTCAGTTCAACAGTGCTCACCTCCATGAGGTTAGGGCATGCCCTCAATCAATTCACAGTATTGTAATAGGCAGCTTTGCTTCTTTTGGTTAGGCGAAGCAATCTTTTTTCATAAATGATTACAAATCAGAAATTCCTAGCCAAAAATATTCTGCTTTAATAAGAAATGATTGATTAAAATAAATACCTATCTATCGATCTGTCTATCTATCTTTCTATCTATCTATGTATATGTATATATATATATATATATATATATATATATATATATATATACAATCAGCTCACTTTAACATTTGCAGCTTATAACCATTTACCACCAGGGGTCACTACTAACAAAAAGCATCCACTCCACTTCTAAATCCAGCCCCTAGAGTTGAGCAGAAGCATAAGATTCCCCACTGCTTCATTCCATTTTCCATTAGATTACAGATGTAAATTGTTTTTGATGGTATGGTCTGTGCAGATTGAAATATTCAGAGCATATTCTGACTTTTAGTTAACACATCTGTAAGCAATTTGGCCATCACTGAATTCAACGTTTATCTCAATCGTAATAGAGAAGGATAATGACAAATATAGTTTACAATGTTATTAAGTACATCATTTTATTTAATTGTGTGAATAAAAGGAATCGTCTCCCCGTCGGGGAATTGAACCCCGGTCTCCCACGTGACAGGCGGGGATACTGACCACTATACTAACGAGGACATATTGGCTTCAGTTCAACAGTGCTCACCTCCATGAGGTTAGGGCATGCCCTCAATCAATTCACAGTATTGTAATAGGCAGCTTTGCTTCTTTTGGTTAGGAGAAGCAATCTTTTTTCATAAATGATTACAAATCAGAAATTCCTAGCCAAAAATAATCTGCTTTAATAAGAAATGATTGATTAAAATAAATACCTATTTATCGATCTGTCTATCTATCTTTCTATCTATCTATGTATATGTATATATATATATATATATATATATATATATATATATATATATATATACAATCAGCTCACTTTACCATTTGCAGCTTATAACCATTTACCACCAGGGGTCACTACTAACAAAAAGCATCCACTCCACTTCTAAATCTAGCCCCTAGAGTTGAGCAGAAGCATAAGATTCCCCACTGCTTCATTCCATTTCCATTAGATTATAGATGTAAATTGTTTTTGATGGTATGGTCTGTGCAGATTGAAATATTCAGAGCATATTCTGACTTTTAGTTAACACATCTGTAAGCAATTTGGCCATCACTGAATTCAACGTTTATCTCAATCGTAATAGACAAGGATAATGACAAATATAGTTTACAATGTTATTAAGTACATCATTTTATTTAATTGTGTGAATAAAAGGAATCGTCTCCCCGTCGGGGAATTGAACCCCGGTCTCCCGCGTGACAGGCGGGGATACTGACCACTATACTAACGAGGACATATTAGCTTCAGTTCAACAGTGCTCACCTCCATGAGGTTAGGGCATGCCCTCAATCAATTCACAGTATTGTAATAGGCAGCTTTGCTTCTTTTGGTTAGGAGAAGCAATCTTTTTTCATAAATGATTACAAATCAGAAATTCCTAGCCAAAAATAATCTGCTTTAATAAGAAATGATTGATTAAAATAAATACCTATTTATCGATCTGTCTATCTATCTTTCTATCTATCTATGTATATGTATATATATATATATATATATATATATATATATATACAATCAGCTCACTTTAACATTTGCAGCTTATAACCATTTACCACCAGGGGTCACTACTAACAAAAAGCATCCACTCCACTTCTAAATCCAGCCCCTAGAGTTGAGCAGAAGCATAAGATTCCCCACTGCTTCATTCCATTTTCCATTAGATTACAGATGTAAATTGTTTTTGATGGTATGGTCTGTGCAGATTGAAATATTCAGAGCATATTCTGACTTTTAGTTAACACATCTGTAAGCAATTTGGCCATCACTGAATTCAACGTTTATCTCAATCGTAATAGAGAAGGATAATGACAAATATAGTTTACAATGTTATTAAGTACATCATTTTATTTAATTGTGTGAATAAAAGGAATCGTCTCCCCGTCGGGGAATTGAACCCCGGTCTCCCGCGTGACAGGCAGGGATACTGACCACTATACTAACGAGGACATATTGGCTTCAGTTCAACAGTGCTCACCTCCATGAGGTTAGGGCATGCCCTCAATCAATTCACAGTATTGTAATAGGCAGCTTTGCTTCCTTTGGTTAGGAGAAGCAATCTTTTTTCATAAATGATTACAAATCAGAAATTCCTAGCCAAAAATAATCTGCTTTAATAAGAAATGATTGATTAAAATAAATACCTATCTATCGATCTGTCTATCTATCTTTCTATCTATCTATGTATATATATATATATATATATATATATACAATCAGCTCACTTTACCATTTGCAGCTTATAACCATTTACCACCAGGGGTCACTACTAACAAAAAGCATCCACTCCACTTCTAAATCTAGCCCCTAGAGTTGAGCAGAAGCATAAGATTCCCCACTGCTTCATTCCATTTCCATTAGATTATAGATGTAAATTGTTTTTGATGGTATGGTCTGTGCAGATTGAAATATTCAGAGCATATTCTGACTTTTAGTTAACACATCTGTAAGCAATTTGGCCATCACTGAATTCAACGTTTATCTCAATCGTAATAGACAAGGATAATGACAAATATAGTTTACAATGTTATTAAGTACATCATTTTATTTAATTGTGTGAATAAAAGGAATCGTCTCCCCGTCGGGGAATTGAACCCCGGTCTCCCGCGTGACAGGCGGGGATACTGACCACTATACTAACGAGGACATATTGGCTTCAGTTCAACAGTGCTCACCTCCATGAGGTTAGGGCATGCCCTCAATCAATTCACAGTATTGTAATAGGCAGCTTTGCTTCTTTTGGTTAGGAGAAGCAATCTTTTTTCATAAATGATTACAAATCAGAAATTCCTAGCCAAAAATAATCTGCTTTAATAAGAAATGATTGATTAAAATAAATACCTATTTATCGATCTGTCTATCTATCTTTCTATCTATCTATGTATATGTATATATATATATATATATATATATATATATATATATACAATCAGCTCACTTTACCATTTGCAGCTTATAACCATTTACCACCAGGGGTCACTACTAACAAAAAGCATCCACTCCACTTCTAAATCTAGCCCCTAGAGTTGAGCAGAAGCATAAGATTCCCCACTGCTTCATTCCATTTCCATTAGATTATAGATGTAAATTGTTTTTGATGGTATGGTCTGTGCAGATTGAAATATTCAGAGCATATTCTGACTTTTAGTTAACACATCTGTAAGCAATTTGGCCATCACTGAATTCAACGTTTATCTCAATAGTAATAGACAAGGATAATGACAAATATAGTTTACAATGTTATTAAGTACATCATTTTATTTAATTGTGTGAATAAAAGGAATCGTCTCCCCGTCGGGGAATTGAACCCCGGTCTCCCGCGTGACAGGCGGTGATACTGACCACTATACTAACGAGGACATATTGGCTTCAGTTCAACAGTGCTCACCTCCATGAGGTTAGGGCATGCCCTCAATCAATTCACAGTATTGTAATAGGCAGCTTTGCTTCTTTTGGTTAGGAGAAGCAATCTTTTTTCATAAATGATTACAAATCAGAAATTCCTAGCCAAAAATAATCTGCTTTAATAAGAAATGATTGATTAAAATAAATACCTATCTATCGATCTGTCTATCTATCTTTCTATCTATCTATGTATATGTATATATATATATATATATATATACAATCAGCTCACTTTACCATTTGCAGCTTATAACCACTTACCACCAGGGGTCACTACTAACAAAAAGCATCCACTCCACTTCTAAATCTAGCCCCTAGAGTTGAGCAGAAGCATAAGATTCCCCACTGCTTCATTCCATTTTCCATTAGATTATAGATGTAAATTGTTTTTGATGGTATGGTCTGTGCAGATTGAAATATTCAGAGCATATTCTGACTTTTAGTTAACACATCTGTAAGCAATTTGGCCATCACTGAATTCAACGTTTATCTCAATCGTAATAGACAAGGATAATGACAAATATAGTTTACAATGTTATTAAGTACATCATTTTATTTAATTGTGCGAATAAAAGGAATCGTCTCCCCGTCGGGGAATTGAACCCCGGTCTCCCGCGTGACAGGCGGGGATACTGACCACTATACTAACGAGGACATATTGGCTTCAGTTCAACAGTGCTCACCTCCATGAGGTTAGGGCATGCCCTCAATCAATTCACAGTATTGTAATAGGCAGCTTTGCTTCTTTTGGTTAGGCGAAGCAATCTTTTTTCATAAATGATTACAAATCAGAAATTCCTAGCCAAAAATAATCTGCTTTAATAAGAAATGATTGATTAAAATAAATACCTATCTATCGATCTGTCTATCTATCTTTCTATCTATCTATGTATATGTATATATATATATATATATATATACAATCAGCTCACTTTACCATTTGCAGCTTATAACCATTTACCACCAGGGGTCACTACTAACAAAAAGCATCCACTCCACTTCTAAATCTAGCCCCTAGAGTTGAGCAGAAGCATAAGATTCCCCACTGCTTCATTCCATTTCCATTAGATTATAGATGTAAATTGTTTTTGATGGTATGGTCTGTGCAGATTGAAATATTCAGAGCATATTCTGACTTTTAGTTAACACATCTGTAAGCAATTTGGCCATCACTGAATTCAACGTTTATCTCAATCGTAATAGACAAGGATAATGACAAATATAGTTTACAATGTTATTAAGTACATCATTTTATTTAATTGTGTGAATAAAAGGAATCGTCTCCCCGTCGGGGAATTGAACCCCGGTCTCCCGCGTGACAGGCGGTGATACTGACCACTATACTAACGAGGACATATTGGCTTCAGTTCAACAGTGCTCACCTCCATGAGGTTAGGGCATGCCCTCAATCAATTCACAGTATTGTAATAGGCAGCTTTGCTTCTTTTGGTTAGGAGAAGCAATCTTTTTTCATAAATGATTACAAATCAGAAATTCCTAGCCAAAAATAATCTGCTTTAATAAGAAATGATTGATTAAAATAAATACCTATCTATCGATCTGTCTATCTATCTTTCTATCTATCTATGTATATGTATATATATATATATATATATATACAATCAGCTCACTTTACCATTTGCAGCTTATAACCACTTACCACCAGGGGTCACTACTAACAAAAAGCATCCACTCCACTTCTAAATCTAGCCCCTAGAGTTGAGCAGAAGCATAAGATTCCCCACTGCTTCATTCCATTTTCCATTAGATTATAGATGTAAATTGTTTTTGATGGTATGGTCTGTGCAGATTAAAATATTCAGAGCATATTCTGACTTTTAGTTAACACATCTGTAAGCAATTTGGCCATCACTGAATTCAACGTTTATCTCAATCGTAATAGACAAGGATAATGACAAATATAGTTTACAATGTTATTAAGTACATCATTTTATTTAATTGTGCGAATAAAAGGAATCGTCTCCCCGTCGGGGAATTGAACCCCGGTCTCCCGCGTGACAGGCGGGGATACTGACCACTATACTAACGAGGACATATTGGCTTCAGTTCAACAGTGCTCACCTCCATGAGGTTAGGGCATGCCCTCAATGAATTCACAGTATTGTAATAGGCAGCTTTGCTTCTTTTGGTTAGGAGAAGCAATCTTTTTTCATAAATGATTACAAATCAGAAATTCCTAGCCAAAAATAATCTGCTTTAATAAGAAATGATTGATTAAAATAAATACCTATTTATCGATCTGTCTATCTATCTTTCTATCTATCTATGTATATGTATATATATATATATATATATATATATATATACAATCAGCTCACTTTACCATTTGCAGCTTATAACCATTTACCACCAGGGGTCACTACTAACAAAAAGCATCCACTCCACTTCTAAATCTAGCCCCTAGAGTTGAGCAGAAGCATAAGATTCCCCACTGCTTCATTCCATTTCCATTAGATTATAGATGTAAATTGTTTTTGATGGTATGGTCTGTGCAGATTGAAATATTCAGAGCATATTCTGACTTTTAGTTAACACATCTGTAAGCAATTTGGCCATCACTGAATTCAACGTTTATCTCAATCGTAATAGACAAGGATAATGACAAATATAGTTTACAATGTTATTAAGTACATCTTTTTATTTAATAGTGTGAATAAAAGGAATCGTCTCCCCGTCGGGGAATTGAACCCCGGTCTCCCGCGTGACAGGCGGGGATACTGACCACTATACTAACGAGGACATATTGGCTTCAGTTCAACAGTGCTCACCTCCATGAGGTTAGGGCATGCCCTCAATCAATTCACAGTATTGTAATAGGCAGCTTTGCTTCTTTTGGTTAGGCGAAGCAATCTTTTTTCATAAATGATTACAAATCAGAAATTCCTAGCCAAAAATAATCTGCTTTAATAAGAAATGATTGATTAAAATAAATACCTATCTATCGATCTGTCTATCTATCTTTCTATCTATCTATGTATATGTATATATATATATATATATATATATATATATATATATATACAATCAGCTCACTTTACCATTTGCAGCTTATAACCATTTACCACCAGGGGTCACTACTAACAAAAAGCATCCACTCCACTTCTAAATCCAGCCCCTAGAGTTGAGCAGAAGCATAAGATTCCCCACTGCTTCATTCCATTTTCCATTAGATTACAGATGTAAATTGTTTTTGATGGTATGGTCTGTGCAGATTGAAATATTCAGAGCATATTCTGACTTTTAGTTAACACATCTGTAAGCAATTTGTCCATCACTGAATTCAACGTTTATCTCAATCGTAATAGACAAGGATAATGACAAATATAGTTTACAATGTTATTAAGTACATCATTTTATTTAATTGTGTGAATAAAAGGAATCGTCTCCCCGTCAGGGAATTGAACCCCGGTCTCCCGCGTGACAGGCGGGGATACTGACCACTATACTAACGAGGACATATTGGCTTCAGTTCAACAGTGCTCACCTCCATGAGGTTAGGGCATGCCCTCAATCAATTCACAGTATTGTAATAGGCAGCTTTGCTTCCTTTGGTTAGGAGAAGCAATCTTTTTTCATAAATGATTACAAATCAGAAATTCCTAGCCAAAAATAATCTGCTTTAATAAGAAATGATTGATTAAAACAAATACCTATCTATCGATCTGTCTATCTATCTTTCTATCTATCTATGTATATGTATATATATATATATATATATATATACAATCAGCTCACTTTACCATTTGCAGCTTATAACCACTTACCACCAGGGGTCACTACTAACAAAAAGCATCCACTCCACTTCTAAATCTAGCCCCTAGAGTTGAGCAGAAGCATAAGATTCCCCACTGCTTCATTCCATTTTCCATTAGATTATAGATGTACATTGTTTTTGATGGTATGGTCTGTGCAGATTGAAATATTCAGAGCATATTCTGACTTTTAGTTAACACATCTGTAAGCAATTTGGCCATCACTGAATTCAACGTTTATCTCAATCGTAATAGACAAGGATAATGACAAATATAGTTTACAATGTTATTAAGTACATCATTTTATTTAATTGTGCGAATAAAAGGAATCGTCTCCCCGTCGGGGAATTGAACCCCGGTCTCCCGCGTGACAGGTGGGGATACTGACCACTATACTAACGAGGACATATTGGCTTCAGTTCAACAGTGCTCACCTCCATGAGGTTAGGGCATGCCCTCAATCAATTCACAGTATTGTAATAGGCAGCTTTGCTTCCTTTGGTTAGGAGAAGCAATCTTTTTTCATAAATGATTACAAATCAGAAATTCCTAGCCAAAAATAATCTGCTTTAATAAGAAATGATTGATTAAAATAAATACCTATCTATCGATCTGTCTATCTATCTTTCTATCTATCTATGTATATGTATATATATATATATATATATATATATACAATCAGCTCACTTTACCATTTGCAGCTTATAACCATTTACCACCAGGGGTCACTACTAACAAAAAGCATCCACTCCACTTCTAAATCTAGCCCCTAGAGTTGAGCAGAAGCATAAGATTCCCCACTGCTTCATTCCATTTTCCATTAGATTATAGATGTAAATTGTTTTTGATGGTATGGCCTGTGCAGATTGAAATATTCAGAGCATATTCTGACTTTTAGTTAACACATCTGTAAGCAATTTGGCCATCACTGAATTCAACGTTTATCTCAATCGTAATAGACAAGGATAATGACAAATATAGTTTACAATGTTATTAAGTACATCATTTTATTTAATTGTGTGAATAAAAGGAATCGTCTCCCCGTCGGGGAATTGAACCCCGGTCTCCCGCGTGACAGGCGGGGATACTGACCACTATACTAACGAGGACATATTGGCTTCAGTTCAACAGTGCTCACCTCCATGAGGTTAGGGCATGCCCTCAATCAATTCACAGTATTGTAATAGGCAGCTTTGCTTCCTTTGGTTAGGAGAAGCAATCTTTTTTCATAAATGATTACAAATCAGAAATTCCTAGCCAAAAATATTCTGCTTTAATAAGAAATGATTGATTAAAATAAATACCTATCTATCGATCTGTCTATCTATCTTTCTATCTATCTATGTATATGTATATATATATATATATATATATATATACAATCAGCTCACTTTACCATTTGCAGCTTATAACCATTTACCACCAGGGGTCACTATTAACAAAAAGCATCCACCCCACTTCTAAATCTAGCCCCTAGAGTTGAGCAGAAGCATAAGATTCCCCACTGCTTCATTCCATTTTCCATTAGATTACAGATGTAAATTGTTTTTGATGGTATGGTCTGTGCAGATTGAAATATTCAGAGCATATTCTGACTTTTAGTTAACACATCTGTAAGCAATTTGGCCATCACTGAATTCAACGTTTATCTCAATCGTAATAGAGAAGGATAATGACAAATATAGTTTACAATGTTATTAAGTACATCATTTTATTTAATTGTGTGAATAAAAGGAATCGTCTACCCGTCGGGTAATTGAACCCCGGTCTCCCGCGTGACAGGCGGGAATACTGACCACTATACTAACGAGGACATATTGGCTTCAGTTCAACAGTGCTCACCTCCATGAGGTTAGGGCATGCCCTCAATCAATTCACAGTATTGTAATAGGCAGCTTTGCTTCTTTTGGTTAGGAGAAGCAATCTTTTTTCATAAATGATTACAAATCAGAAATTCCTAGCCAAAAATAATCTGCTTTAATAAGAAATGATTGATTAAAATAAATACCTATTTATCGATCTGTCTATCTATCTTTCTATCTATCTATGTATATGTATATATATATATATATATATATATTCACTGAAAAAACCATGGGTTTCACACACGTTATAGTTAGGAATTAGCATTTAAAAAACCTTTGAAATTCACTGAAAAAACCATGGGTTTCACACACGTTATAGTTAGGAATTAGCATTTAAAAAACCTTAGAAATTCAATGAAAAAACCAAAGGTTTCACACATGTTATAGTTAGCTGGACATTTCACTCGTAAAAAACCATTGAAATTCCCCCGTTATAGTTAGTTCAGCTAACTATAACTCGCGCGCCCGCAATGCACTACTGATGACGTCACATATTACATCACTCATGACATGGTCAGTGACATCACTCATGACATCACTGATGACATCTCAAATGACATCACTGATGACATCATCCTTGTGATAGAGTGGTAGACCTCCTCTCACCCTAATATAACCTTTGATACACACATTTAAAAATAGAGACTGAAATTTTCAAAAAAATGGACATACAAATAACAGTTACAACAACCTATTCAGTAATTCTAAGATACACATCCACTCATCCACCAACAATCCTATACAGTCACTCATACATGTACTCACACATCATATGTACTCATACACCTAAACATCCTGTAACACAATGCCACTCATTCATAGAGTTACCCACACATAGTCACTCATGCTAATAAAGAATCAAACATCCATTTACCTGCATATACAGTTATACACACACCACCACACTTACTTTTACAGAAACTTACACATACTTAGTCTTTTAAATAATCACTTATAGAAACACATACTTATTCATACAAGCACTCTTCCAATCTCTCACTCGCACATATACTTACTTATATACACCAATAGTCATATATACTAGTTCAAAAAATATGTAGTTACTCATAAAGAACCTATTGAGACAGTCATTCACTCACTAACACACCCATACACACACTCATCCACCCATACGGTCCTACACACATGCTGTCTTCAACACATACAAACAGTGAGTCACTCATTCATGCACCTATGCACTACATAATAACCCCCACCGAACCATGAAGACACTCAGACACTCATACTGATACTCAAAAAACCAACTAATAACCTATATAGACACTCATGTAGCTACTCACCAACCCATGCAGCCACTTATATACAAAGTGAGAGACTGATACAGGTATTTACACATTTAAACATTACTCACTTAGCCATGTATTCATAAAGATACACTTAATCAGTTACACAATCAATTTTTAAAAAACAAATCATCAATTTAGACACTTATATACTCATTTATTCTTCCATCTACCTTGAGATATACATATATTAAACATATTTAATTTTCAGAAAAACACACATTCACTGGATGATGTCATCAGTGATGTCATTTGAGATGTCATCAGTGATGTCATGAGTGATGTCACTGACCATGTCATGAGTGATGTAATATGTGACGTCATCAGTAGTGCATTGCGGGCGCGCGAGTTATAGTTAGCTGAACTAACTATAACGGGGGAATTTCAATGGTTTTTTACGAGTGAAATGTCCAGCTAACTATAACATGTGTGAAACCTTTGTTTTTTTCATTGAATATATATATATATACAATCAGCTCACTTTACCATTTGCAGCTTATAACCATTTACCACCAGGGGTCACTACTAACAAAAAGCATCCACTCCACTTCTAAATCCAGCCCCTAGAGTTGAGCAGAAGCATAAGATTCCCCACTGCTTCATTCCATTTTCCATTAGATTACAGATGTAAATTGTTTTTGATGGTATGGTCTGTGCAGATTGAAATATTCAGAGCATATTCTGACTTTTAGTTATCACATCTGTAAGCAATTTGGCCATCACTGAATTCAACGTTTATCTCAATCGTAATAGACAAGGATAATGACAAATATAGTTTACAATGTTATTAAGTACATCATTTTATTTAATTGTGTGAATAAAAGGAATCGTCTCCCCGTCGGGGAATTGAAACCCGGTCTCCCGCGTGACAGGCGGGGATACTGACCACTATACTAACGAGGACATATTGGCTTCAGTTCAACAGTGCTCACCTCCATGAGGTTAGGGCATGCCCTCAATCAATTCACAGTATTGTAATAGGCAGCTTTGCTTCTTTTGGTTAGGAGAAGCAATCTTTTTTCATAAATGATTACAAATCAGAAATTCCTAGCCAAAAATAATCTGCTTTAATAAGAAATGATTGATTAAAATAAATACCTATTTATCGATCTGTCTATCTATCTTTCTATCTATCTATGTATATGTATATATATATATATATATATATATATATATATATATATATATATATATATATATATATATATACAATCAGCTCACTTTAACATTTGTAGCTTATAACCATTTACCACCAGGGGTCACTACTAACAAAAAGCATCCACTCCACTTCTAAATCCAGCCCCTAGAGTTGAGCAGAAGCATAAGATTCCCCACTGCTTCATTCCATTTTCCATTAGATTACAGATGTAAATAGTTTTTGATGGTATGGTCTGTGCAGATTGAAATATTCAGAGCATATTCTGACTTTTAGTTAACACATCTGTAAGCAATTTGGCCATCACTGAATTCAACGTTTATCTCAATCGTAATAGAGAAGGATAATGACAAATATAGTTTACAATGTTATTAAGTACATCATTTTATTTAATTGTGTGAATAAAAGGAATCGTCTCCCCGTCGGGGAATTGAACCCCGGTCTCCCGCGTGACAGGCGGGGATACTGACCACTATACTAACAAGGACATATTGGCTTCAGTTCAACAGTGCTCACCTCCATGAGGTTAGGGCATGCCCTCAATCAATTCACAGTATTGTAATAGGCAGCTTTGCTTCTTTTGGTTAGGAGAAGCAATCTTTTTTCATAAATGATTACAAATCAGAAATTCCTAGCCAAAAATAATCTGCTTTAATAAGAAATGATTGATTAAAATAAATACCTATTTATCGATCTGTCTATCTATCTTTCTATCTATCTATTTATATGTATATATATATATATATATATATATACAATCAGCTCACTTTACCATTTGCAGCTTATAACCATTTACCACCAGGGGTCACTATTAACAAAAAGCATCCACTCCACTTCTAAATCTAGCCCCTAGAGTTGAGCAGAAGCATAAGATTCCCCACTGCTTCATTCCATTTTCCATTAGATTATAGATGTAAATTGTTTTTGATGGTATGGTCTGTGCAGATTGAAATATTCAGAGCATATTCTGACTTTTAGTTAACACATGTGTAAGCAATTTGGCCATCACTGAATTCAACGTTTATCTCAATCGTAATAGACAAGGATAATGACAAATATAGTTTACAATGTTATTAAGTACATCATTTTATTTAATTGTGTGAATAAAAGGAATCGTCTCCCCGTCGGGGAATTGAACCCCGGTCTCCCGCGTGACAGGCGGGGATACTGACCACTATACTAACGAGGACATATTGGCTTCAGTTCAACAGTGCTCACCTTCATGAGGTTAGGGCATGCCCTCAATCAATTCACAGTATTGTAATAGGCAGCTTTGCTTCTTTTGGTTAGGAGAAGCAATCTTTTTTCATAAATGATTACAAATCAGAAATTCCTAGCCAAAAATAATCTGCTTTAATAAGAAATGATTGATTAAAATAAATACCTATTTATCGATCTGTCTATCTATCTTTCTATCTATCTATGTATATGTATATATATATATATATATATATATATACAATCAGCTCACTTTACCATTTGCAGCTTATAACCATTTACCACCAGGGGTCACTATTAACAAAAAGCATCCACTCCACTTCTAAATCTAGCCCCTAGAGTTGAGCAGAAGCATAAGATTCCCCACTGCTTCATTCCATTTTCCATTAGATTATAGATGTAAATTGTTTTTGATGGTATGGTCTGTGCAGATTGAAATATTCAGAGCATATTCTGACTTTTAGTTAACACATCTGTAAGCAATTTGGCCATCACTGAATTCAACGTTTATCTCAATCGTAATAGACAAGGATAATGACAAATATAGTTTACAATGTTATTAAGTACATCATTTTATTTAATTGTGTGAATAAAAGGAATCGTCTCCCCGTCGGGGAATTGAACCCCGGTCTCCCGCGTGACAGGCGGGGATACTGACCACTATACTAACGAGGACATATTGGCTTCAGTTCAACAGTGCTCACCTTCATGAGGTTAGGGCATGCCCTCAATCAATTCACAGTATTGTAATAGGCAGCTTTGCTTCTTTTGGTTAGGAGAAGTAATCTTTTTTCATAAATGATTACAAATCAGAAATTCCTAGCCAAAAATAATCTGCTTTAATAAGAAATGATTGATTAAAATAAATACCTATTTATCGATCTGTCTATCTATCTTTCTATCTATCTATGTATATGTATATATATATATATATATATATATATATATATATATATATATATATATATATATATACAATCAGCTCACTTTAACATTTGTAGCTTATAACCATTTACCACCAGGGGTCACTACTAACAAAAAGCATCCACTCCACTTCTAAATCCAGCCCCTAGAGTTGAGCAGAAGCATAAGATTCCCCACTGCTTCATTCCATTTTCCATTAGATTACAGATGTAAATAGTTTTTGATGGTATGGTCTGTGCAGATTGAAATATTCAGAGCATATTCTGACTTTTAGTTAACACATCTGTAAGCAATTTGGCCATCACTGAATTCAACGTTTATCTCAATCGTAATAGAGAAGGATAATGACAAATATAGTTTACAATGTTATTAAGTACATCATTTTATTTAATTGTGTGAATAAAAGGAATCGTCTCCCCGTCGGGGAATTGAACCCCGGTCTCCCGCGTGACAGGCGGGGATACTGACCACTATACTAACAAGGACATATTGGCTTCAGTTCAACAGTGCTCACCTCCATGAGGTTAGGGCATGCCCTCAATCAATTCACAGTATTGTAATAGGCAGCTTTGCTTCTTTTGGTTAGGAGAAGCAATCTTTTTTCATAAATGATTACAAATCAGAAATTCCTAGCCAAAAATAATCTGCTTTAATAAGAAATGATTGATTAAAATAAATACCTATTTATCGATCTGTCTATCTATCTTTCTATCTATCTATTTATATGTATATATATATATATATATATATATACAATCAGCTCACTTTACCATTTGCAGCTTATAACCATTTACCACCAGGGGTCACTATTAACAAAAAGCATCCACTCCACTTCTAAATCTAGCCCCTAGAGTTGAGCAGAAGCATAAGATTCCCCACTGCTTCATTCCATTTTCCATTAGATTATAGATGTAAATTGTTTTTGATGGTATGGTCTGTGCAGATTGAAATATTCAGAGCATATTCTGACTTTTAGTTAACACATGTGTAAGCAATTTGGCCATCACTGAATTCAACGTTTATCTCAATCGTAATAGACAAGGATAATGACAAATATAGTTTACAATGTTATTAAGTACATCATTTTATTTAATTGTGTGAATAAAAGGAATCGTCTCCCCGTCGGGGAATTGAACCCCGGTCTCCCGCGTGACAGGCGGGGATACTGACCACTATACTAACGAGGACATATTGGCTTCAGTTCAACAGTGCTCACCTTCATGAGGTTAGGGCATGCCCTCAATCAATTCACAGTATTGTAATAGGCAGCTTTGCTTCTTTTGGTTAGGAGAAGCAATCTTTTTTCATAAATGATTACAAATCAGAAATTCCTAGCCAAAAATAATCTGCTTTAATAAGAAATGATTGATTAAAATAAATACCTATTTATCGATCTGTCTATCTATCTTTCTATCTATCTATGTATATGTATATATATATATATTCACTGAAAAAACCATAGGTTTCACACATGTTATAGTTAGTGGAAATTTTACTGATAAAAAACCAATGAAATTGCCCCGTTATAGTTAGCGCAGGCAACTATAACTCACGCGACCACAATCCTCTGCTGATGCTAATACTGTATTTAGACACTTATTTGCCCATGTCTTCTTCCATACATTTTTAGCTATACATATATTACAAATATTTTTTTTTCATAAAGACACATATGTCATCAGCAGAGGATTGCGGTCGCGTGAGTTATAGTTGCCTGCGCTAACTATAACGGGGCAATTTCATTGGTTTTTTATCAGTAAAATTTCCACTAACTATAACATGTGTGAAACCTATGGTTTTTTCAGTGAATTTGCAAGGTTTTTTAAATGCTAATTCCTAACTATAACGTGTGTGAAACCTATGGTTTTTTCAGTGAATTAGTACGGTTTTTTAAATGCTAAGTTTTTTTCCCTTATAATAAGCCCTGTACATTTGGTGGCCTACGGCCACCAAAAGCACAGGGGGTGGGGTAAGTGTGGATAGTGTTTTTTTCCATTGTAATAAGCCCAGCACATTTGGTGGCCTTCGGCCACCAAAAGCACAGGGGGTGGGGTAAGTGTGGATAGTGTTTTTTTTATTTTTATTTTTTTACCGTACGCTTACCGTAAGCGTACGGTAAGCGTACCCCGCGAAATTGCCGAAAAAAAAATAAAACCGTTTTTGCACTTGGGGGATGTTTGGGGACTCCCTCAACATGACTATGTGGGAGGGAGTTGTCAAAACAGCCCCTTTACATGTTTTTGGGCTTCCGATTTTAAAAATCTCTCTCAGTGCGAGAGACAAAATGGCGGCCGCCGCTTCCTGGTTTCGGCCGATTCGAATGTTTACTAAGATCTAAGAGCCAATCAGAATCGCGCTCGCGCACGCCACCGTACGCTTACCGTAAGCGTACGGTAAGCGTACCGTAAGCTGGCTCAGATATATATATTGATTTAAAGGCTATTTTCTCAGAATCTACTGAACAGATTTACACCAAACCTACAAAAGGCACTTCCTTGACCTAGGGACTACCTCTCTGCCAAATTTTGAGTAATTCTGTTCAGCCATTCGGGCTGTAGCTCGTTCTAAAGGTCCTATGGAAAAATGCATGGGAAAAACGCGTTTTGGGACCCCCCTTTTATCTCAGCCCCCGCTTGACGAATCCCCCCGAGACTTTCAGGGTAGGAGCGGAGCGTAGCGCCCCACCTATTTTGAGAAATTCGCGAGGATTCGTCGACCGGCGCCAAAGTTATTCAAAATAGAATGTTGAGGTTTTCCTATGGAAACGTGGTCCTAACTATAACTACCTACTGGCTATCGCCAGTAGGTAATATATATATATATACAATCAGCTCACTTTAACATTTGCAGCTTATAACCATTTACCACCAGGGGTCACTACTAACAAAAAGCATCCACTCCACTTCTAAATCCAGCCCCTAGAGTTGAGCAGAAGCATAAGATTCCCCACTGCTTCATTCCATTTTCCATTAGATTACAGATGTAAATTGTTTTTGATGGTATGGTCTGTGCAGATTGAAATATTCAGAGCATATTCTGACTTTTAGTTAACACATCTGTAAGCAATTTGGCCATCACTGAATTCAACGTTTATCTCAATCGTAATAGAGAAGGATAATGACAAATATAGTTTACAATGTTATTAAGTACATCATTTTATTTAATTGTGTGAATAAAAGGAATCGTCTCCCCGTCGGGGAATTGAACCCCGGTCTCCCGCGTGACAGGCGGGGATACTGACCACTATACTAACGAGGACATATTGGCTTCAGTTCAACAGTGCTCACCTCCATGAGGTTAGGGCATGCCCTCAATCAATTCACAGTATTGTAATAGGCAGCTTTGCTTCCTTTGGTTAGGAGAAGCAATCTTTTTTCATAAATGATTACAAATCAGAAATTCCTAGCCAAAAATAATCTGCTTTAATAAGAAATGATTGATTAAAATAAATACCTATCTATCGATCTGTCTATCTATCTTTCTATCTATCTATGTATATATATATATATATATATATATATATACAATCAGCTCACTTTACCATTTGCAGCTTATAACCATTTACCACCAGGGGTCACTACTAACAAAAAGCATCCACTCCACTTCTAAATCTAGCCCCTAGAGTTGAGCAGAAGCATAAGATTCCCCACTGCTTCATTCCATTTCCATTAGATTATAGATGTAAATTGTTTTTGATGGTATGGTCTGTGCAGATTGAAATATTCAGAGCATATTCTGACTTTTAGTTAACACATCTGTAAGCAATTTGGCCATCACTGAATTCAACGTTTATCTCAATCGTAATAGACAAGGATAATGACAAATATAGTTTACAATGTTATTAAGTACATCATTTTATTTAATTGTGTGAATAAAAGGAATCGTCTCCCCGTCGGGGAATTGAACCCCGGTCTCCCGCGTGACAGGCGGGGATACTGACCACTATACTAACGAGGACATATTGGCTTCAGTTCAACAGTGCTCACCTCCATGAGGTTAGGGCATGCCCTCAATCAATTCACAGTATTGTAATAGGCAGCTTTGCTTCTTTTGGTTAGGAGAAGCAATCTTTTTTCATAAATGATTACAAATCAGAAATTCCTAGCCAAAAATAATCTGCTTTAATAAGAAATGATTGATTAAAATAAATACCTATCTATCGATCTGTCTATCTATCTTTCTATCTATCTATGTATATATATATATATATATATATATATATACAATCAGCTCACTTTACCATTTGCAGCTTATAACCATTTACCACCAGGGGTCACTACTAACAAAAAGCATCCACTCCACTTCTAAATCTAGCCCCTAGAGTTGAGCAGAAGCATAAGATTCCCCACTGCTTCATTCCATTTCCATTAGATTATAGATGTAAATTGTTTTTGATGGTATGGTCTGTGCAGATTGAAATATTCAGAGCATATTCTGACTTTTAGTTAACACATCTGTAAGCAATTTGGCCATCACTGAATTCAACGTTTATCTCAATCGTAATAGACAAGGATAATGACAAATATAGTTTACAATGTTATTAAGTACATCATTTTATTTAATTGTGTGAATAAAAGGAATCGTCTCCCCGTCGGGGAATTGAACCCCGGTCTCCCGCGTGACAGGCGGGGATACTGACCACTATACTAACGAGGACATATTGGCTTCAGTTCAACAGTGCTCACCTCCATGAGGTTAGGGCATGCCCTCAATCAATTCACAGTATTGTAATAGGCAGCTTTGCTTCTTTTGGTTAGGAGAAGCAATCTTTTTTCATAAATGATTACAAATCAGAAATTCCTAGCCAAAAATAATCTGCTTTAATAAGAAATGATTGATTAAAATAAATACCTATCTATCGATCTGTCTATCTATCTTTCTATCTATCTATGTATATGTATATATATATATATATATATACAATCAGCTCACTTTACCATTTGCAGCTTATAACCACTTACCACCAGGGGTCACTACTAACAAAAAGCATCCACTCCACTTCTAAATCTAGCCCCTAGAGTTGAGCAGAAGCATAAGATTCCCCACTGCTTCATTCCATTTTCCATTAGATTATAGATGTAAATTGTTTTTGATGGTATGGTCTGTGCAGATTGAAATATTCAGAGCATATTCTGACTTTTAGTTAACACATCTGTAAGCAATTTGGCCATCACTGAATTCAACGTTTATCTCAATCGTAATAGACAAGGATAATGACAAATATAGTTTACAATGTTATTAAGTACATCATTTTATTTAATTGTGCGAATAAAAGGAATCGTCTCCCCGTCGGGGAATTGAACCCCGGTCTCCCGCGTGACAGGCGGGGATACTGACCACTATACTAATGAGGACATATTGGCTTCAGTTCAACAGTGCTCACCTCCATGAGGTTAGGGCATGCCCTCAATGAATTCACAGTATTGTAATAGGCAGCTTTGCTTCTTTTGGTTAGGAGAAGCAATCTTTTTTCATAAATGATTACAAATCAGAAATTCCTAGCCAAAAATAATCTGCTTTAATAAGAAATGATTGATTAAAATAAATACCTATTTATCGATCTGTCTATCTATCTTTCTATCTATCTATGTATATGTATATATATATATATATATATATATATATATATATACAATCAGCTCACTTTACCATTTGCAGCTTATAACCATTTACCACCAGGGGTCACTACTAACAAAAAGCATCCACTCCACTTCTAAATCTAGCCCCTAGAGTTGAGCAGAAGCATAAGATTCCCCACTGCTTCATTCCATTTCCATTAGATTATAGATGTAAATTGTTTTTGATGGTATGGTCTGTGCAGATTGAAATATTCAGAGCATATTCTGACTTTTAGTTAACACATCTGTAAGCAATTTGGCCATCACTGAATTCAACGTTTATCTCAATCGTAATAGACAAGGATAATGACAAATATAGTTTACAATGTTATTAAGTACATCTTTTTATTTAATAGTGTGAATAAAAGGAATCGTCTCCCCGTCGGGGAATTGAACCCCGGTCTCCCGCGTGACAGGCGGGGATACTGACCACTATACTAACGAGGACATATTGGCTTCAGTTCAACAGTGCTCACCTCCATGAGGTTAGGGCATGCCCTCAATCAATTCACAGTATTGTAATAGGCAGCTTTGCTTCTTTTGGTTAGGCGAAGCAATCTTTTTTCATAAATGATTACAAATCAGAAATTCCTAGCCAAAAATAATCTGCTTTAATAAGAAATGATTGATTAAAATAAATACCTATCTATCGATCTGTCTATCTATCTTTCTATCTATCTATGTATATGTATATATATATATATATATATATACAATCAGCTCACTTTACCATTTGCAGCTTATAACCACTTACCACCAGGGGTCACTACTAACAAAAAGCATCCACTCCACTTCTAAATCTAGCCCCTAGAGTTGAGCAGAAGCATAAGATTCCCCACTGCTTCATTCCATTTTCCATTAGATTATAGATGTAAATTGTTTTTGATGGTATGGTCTGTGCAGATTGAAATATTCAGAGCATATTCTGACTTTTAGTTAACACATCTGTAAGCAATTTGGCCATCACTGAATTCAACGTTTATCTCAATTGTAATAGACAAGGATAATGACAAATATAGTTTAAATGTTATTAAGTACATCATTTTATTTAATTGTGCGAATAAAAGGAATCGTCTCCCCGTCGGGGAATTGAACCCCGGTCTCCCGCGTGACAGGCGGGGATACTGACCACTATACTAACGAGGACATATTGGCTTCAGTTCAACAGTGCTCACCTCCATGAGGTTAGGGCATGCCCTCAATGAATTCACAGTATTGTAATAGGCAGCTTTGCTTCTTTTGGTTAGGAGAAGCAATCTTTTTTCATAAATGATTACAAATCAGAAATTCCTAGCCAAAAATAATCTGCTTTAATAAGAAATGATTGATTAAAATAAATACCTATTTATCGATCTGTCTATCTATCTTTCTATCTATCTATGTATATGTATATATATATATATATATATATATATATACAATCAGCTCACTTTACCATTTGCAGCTTATAACCATTTACCACCAGGGGTCACTACTAACAAAAAGCATCCACTCCACTTCTAAATCTAGCCCCTAGAGTTGAGCAGAAGCATAAGATTCCCCACTGCTTCATTCCATTTCCATTAGATTATAGATGTAAATTGTTTTTGATGGTATGGTCTGTGCAGATTGAAATATTCAGAGCATATTCTGACTTTTAGTTAACACATCTGTAAGCAATTTGGCCATCACTGAATTCAACGTTTATCTCAATCGTAATAGACAAGGATAATGACAAATATAGTTTACAATGTTATTAAGTACATCTTTTTATTTAATAGTGTGAATAAAAGGAATCGTCTCCCCGTCGGGGAATTGAACCCCGGTCTCCCGCGTGACAGGCGGGGATACTGACCACTATACTAACGAGGACATATTGGCTTCAGTTCAACAGTGCTCACCTCCATGAGGTTAGGGCATGCCCTCAATCAATTCACAGTATTGTTATAGGCAGCTTTGCTTCTTTTGGTTAGGCGAAGCAATCTTTTTTCATAAATGATTACAAATCAGAAATTCCTAGCCAAAAATAATCTGCTTTAATAAGAAATGATTGATTAAAATAAATACCTATCTATCGATCTGTCTATCTATCTTTCTATCTATCTATGTATATGTATATATATATATATATATATATATACAATCAGCTCACTTTACCATTTGCAGCTTCTAACCATTTACCACCAGGGGTCACTATTAACAAAAAGCATCCACTCCACTTCTAAATCTAGCCCCTAGAGTTGAGCAGAAGCATAAGATTCCCCACTGCTTCATTCCATTTTCCATTAGATTATAGATGTAAATTGTTTTTGATGGTATGGTCTGTGCAGATTGAAATATTCAGAGCATATTCTGACTTTTAGTTAACACATCTGTAAGCAATTTGGCCATCACTGAATTCAACGTTTATCTCAATCGTAATAGACAAGGATAATGACAAATATAGTTTACAATGTTATTAAGAACATCATTTTATTTAATTGTGTGAATAAAAGGAATCGTCTCCCCGTCGGGGAATTGAACCCCGGTCTCCCGCGTGACAGGCGGGGATACTGACCACTATACTAACGAGGACATATTGGCTTCAGTTCAACAGTGCTCACCTTCATGAGGTTAGGGCATGCCCTCAATCAATTCACAGTATTGTAATAGGCAGCTTTGCTTCTTTTGGTTAGGAGAAGCAATCTTTTTTCATAAATGATTACAAATCAGAAATTCCTAGCCAAAAATAATCTGCTTTAATAAGAAATGATTGATTAAAATAAATACCTATCTATCGATCTGTCTATCTATCTTTCTATCTATCTATGTATATGTATATATATATATATATATATACAATCAGCTCACTTTACCATTTGCAGCTTATAACCACTTACCACCAGGGGTCACTACTAACAAAAAGCATCCACTCCACTTCTAAATCTAGCCCCTAGAGTTGAGCAGAAGCATAAGATTCCCCACTGCTTCATTCCATTTTCCATTAGATTATAGATGTAAATTGTTTTTGATGGTATGGTCTGTGCAGATTGAAATATTCAGAGCATATTCTGACTTTTAGTTAACACATCTGTAAGCAATTTGGCCATCACTGAATTCAACGTTTATCTCAATCGTAATAGACAAGGATAATGACAAATATAGTTTACAATGTTATTAAGTACATCATTTTATTTAATTGTGCGAATAAAAGGAATCGTCTCCCCGTCGGGGAATTGAACCCCGGTCTCCCGCGTGACAGGCGGGGATACTGACCACTATACTAATGAGGACATATTGGCTTCAGTTCAACAGTGCTCACCTCCATGAGGTTAGGGCATGCCCTCAATGAATTCACAGTATTGTAATAGGCAGCTTTGCTTCTTTTGGTTAGGAGAAGCAATCTTTTTTCATAAATGATTACAAATCAGAAATTCCTAGCCAAAAATAATCTGCTTTAATAAGAAATGATTGATTAAAATAAATACCTATTTATCGATCTGTCTATCTATCTTTCTATCTATCTATGTATATGTATATATATATATATATATATATATATATATATACAATCAGCTCACTTTACCATTTGCAGCTTATAACCATTTACCACCAGGGGTCACTACTAACAAAAAGCATCCACTCCACTTCTAAATCTAGCCCCTAGAGTTGAGCAGAAGCATAAGATTCCCCACTGCTTCATTCCATTTCCATTAGATTATAGATGTAAATTGTTTTTGATGGTATGGTCTGTGCAGATTGAAATATTCAGAGCATATTCTGACTTTTAGTTAACACATCTGTAAGCAATTTGGCCATCACTGAATTCAACGTTTATCTCAATCGTAATAGACAAGGATAATGACAAATATAGTTTAAATGTTATTAAGTACATCATTTTATTTAATTGTGCGAATAAAAGGAATCGTCTCCCCGTCGGGGAATTGAACCCCGGTCTCCCGCGTGACAGGCGGGGATACTGACCACTATACTAACGAGGACATATTGGCTTCAGTTCAACAGTGCTCACCTCCATGAGGTTAGGGCATGCCCTCAATGAATTCACAGTATTGTAATAGGCAGCTTTGCTTCTTTTGGTTAGGAGAAGCAATCTTTTTTCATAAATGATTACAAATCAGAAATTCCTAGCCAAAAATAATCTGCTTTAATAAGAAATGATTGATTAAAATAAATACCTATTTATCGATCTGTCTATCTATCTTTCTATCTATCTATGTATATGTATATATATATATATATATATATATATACAATCAGCTCACTTTACCATTTGCAGCTTATAACCATTTACCACCAGGGGTCACTACTAACAAAAAGCATCCACTCCACTTCTAAATCTAGCCCCTAGAGTTGAGCAGAAGCATAAGATTCCCCACTGCTTCATTCCATTTCCATTAGATTATAGATGTAAATTGTTTTTGATGGTATGGTCTGTGCAGATTGAAATATTCAGAGCATATTCTGACTTTTAGTTAACACATCTGTAAGCAATTTGGCCATCACTGAATTCAACGTTTATCTCAATCGTAATAGACAAGGATAATGACAAATATAGTTTACAATGTTATTAAGTACATCTTTTTATTTAATAGTGTGAATAAAAGGAATCGTCTCCCCGTCGGGGAATTGAACCCCGGTCTCCCGCGTGACAGGCGGGGATACTGACCACTATACTAACGAGGACATATTGGCTTCAGTTCAACAGTGCTCACCTCCATGAGGTTAGGGCATGCCCTCAATCAATTCACAGTATTGTAATAGGCAGCTTTGCTTCTTTTGGTTAGGCGAAGCAATCTTTTTTCATAAATGATTACAAATCAGAAATTCCTAGCCAAAAATAATCTGCTTTAATAAGAAATGATTGATTAAAATAAATACCTATCTATCGATCTGTCTATCTATCTTTCTATCTATCTATGTATATGTATATATATATATATATATATATATACAATCAGCTCACTTTACCATTTGCAGCTTCTAACCATTTACCACCAGGGGTCACTATTAACAAAAAGCATCCACTCCACTTCTAAATCTAGCCCCTAGAGTTGAGCAGAAGCATAAGATTCCCCACTGCTTCATTCCATTTTCCATTAGATTATAGATGTAAATTGTTTTTGATGGTATGGTCTGTGCAGATTGAAATATTCAGAGCATATTCTGACTTTTAGTTAACACATCTGTAAGCAATTTGGCCATCACTGAATTCAACGTTTATCTCAATCGTAATAGACAAGGATAATGACAAATATAGTTTACAATGTTATTAAGAACATCATTTTATTTAATTGTGTGAATAAAAGGAATCGTCTCCCCGTCGGGGAATTGAACCCCGGTCTCCCGCGTGACAGGCGGGGATACTGACCACTATACTAACGAGGACATATTGGCTTCAGTTCAACAGTGCTCACCTTCATGAGGTTAGGGCATGCCCTCAATCAATTCACAGTATTGTAATAGGCAGCTTTGCTTCTTTTGGTTAGGAGAAGCAATCTTTTTTCATAAATGATTACAAATCAGAAATTCCTAGCCAAAAATAATCTGCTTTAATAAGAAATGATTGATTAAAATAAATACCTATCTATCGATCTGTCTATCTATCTTTCTATCTATCTATGTATATGTATATATATATATATATATATATATATATACAATCAGCTCACTTTACCATTTGCAGCTTATAACCATTTACCACCAGGGGTCACTACTAACAAAAAGCATCCACTCCACTTCTAAATCCAGCCCCTAGAGTTGAGCAGAAGCATAAGATTCCCCACTGCTTCATTCCATTTTCCATTAGATTACAGATGTAAATTGTTTTTGATGGTATGGTCTGTGCAGATTGAAATATTCAGAGCATATTCTGACTTTTAGTTAACACATCTGTAAGCAATTTGTCCATCACTGAATTCAACGTTTATCTCAATCGTAATAGACAAGGATAATGACAAATATAGTTTACAATGTTATTAAGTACATCATTTTATTTAATTGTGTGAATAAAAGGAATCGTCTCCCCGTCGGGGAATTGAACCCCGGTCTCCCGCGTGACAGGCGGGGATACTGACCACTATACTAACGAGGACATATTGGCTTCAGTTCAACAGTGCTCACCTCCATGAGGTTAAGGCATGCCCTCAATCAATTCACAGTATTGTAATAGGCAGCTTTGCTTCCTTTGGTTAGGAGAAGCAATCTTTTTTCATAAATGATTACAAATCAGAAATTCCTAGCCAAAAATAATCTGCTTTAATAAGAAATGATTGATTAAAATAAATACCTATCTATCGATCTGTCTATCTATCTTTCTATCTATCTATGTATATGTATATATATATATATATATATATATACAATCAGCTCACTTTACCATTTGCAGCTTATAACCATTTACCACCAGGGGTCACTATTAACAAAAAGCATCCACTCCACTTCTAAATCTAGCCCCTAGAGTTGAGCAGAAGCATAAGATTCCCCACTGCTTCATTCCATTTTCCATTAGATTATAGATGTAAATTGTTTTTGATGGTATGGTCTGTGCAGATTGAAATATTCAGAGCATATTCTGACTTTTAGTTAACACATCTGTAAGCAATTTGGCCATCACTGAATTCAACGTTTATCTCAATCGTAATAGACAAGGATAATGACAAATATAGTTTACAATGTTATTAAGAACATCATTTTATTTAATTGTGTGAATAAAAGGAATCGTCTCCCCGTCGGGGAATTGAACCCCGGTCTCCCGCGTGACAGGCGGGGATACTGACCACTATACTAACGAGGACATATTGGCTTCAGTTCAACAGTGCTCACCTTCATGAGGTTAGGGCATGCCCTCAATCAATTCACAGTATTGTAATAGGCAGCTTTGCTTCTTTTGGTTAGGAGAAGCAATCTTTTTTCATAAATGATTACAAATCAGAAATTCCTAGCCAAAAATAATCTGCTTTAATAAGAAATGATTGATTAAAATAAATACCTATCTATCGATCTGTCTATCTATCTTTCTATCTATCTATGTATATGTATATATATATATATATATATATATATATATACAATCAGCTCACTTTACCATTTGCAGCTTATAACCATTTACCACCAGGGGTCACTACTAACAAAAAGCATCCACTCCACTTCTAAATCTAGCCCCTAGAGTTGAGCAGAAGCATAAGATTCCCCACTGCTTCATTCCATTTCCATTAGATTATAGATGTAAATTGTTTTTGATGGTATGGTCTGTGCAGATTGAAATATTCAGAGCATATTCTGACTTTTAGTTAACACATCTGTAAGCTATTTGGCCATCACTGAATTCAACGTTTATCTCAATCGTAATAGACAAGGATAATGACAAATATAGTTTACAATGTTATTAAGTACATCATTTTATTTAATTGTGTGAATAAAAGGAATCGTCTCCCCGTCGGGGAATTGAACCCCGGTCTCCCGCGTGACAGGCGGGGATACTGACCACTATACTAACGAGGACATATTGGCTTCAGTTCAACAGTGCTCACCTCCATGAGGTTAGGGCATGCCCTCAATCAATTCACAGTATTGTAATAGGCAGCTTTGCTTCCTTTGGTTAGGAGAAGCAATCTTTTTTCATAAATGATTACAAATCAGAAATTCCTAGCCAAAAATAATCTGCTTTAATAAGAAATGATTGATTAAAATAAATACCTATCTATCGATCTGTCTATCTATCTTTCTATCTATCTATGTATATGTATATATATATATATATATATATATATATATATATATATATATACAATCAGCTCACTTTAACATTTGCAGCTTATAACCATTTACCACCAGGGGTCACTACTAACAAAAAGCATCCACTCCACTTCTAAATCCAGCCCCTAGAGTTGAGCAGAAGCATAAGATTCCCCACTGCTTCATTCCATTTTCCATTAGATTACAGATGTAAATTGTTTTTGATGGTATGGTCTGTGCAGATTGAAATATTCAGAGCATATTCTGACTTTTAGTTAACACATCTGTAAGCAATTTGGCCATCACTGAATTCAACGTTTATCTCAATCGTAATAGACAAGGATAATGACAAATATAGTTTACAATGTTATTAAGTACATCATTTTATTTAATTGGGTGAATAAAAGGAATCGTCTCCCCGTCGGGGAATTGAACCCCGGTCTCCCGCGTGACAGGCGGGGATACTGACCACTATACTAACGAGGACATATTGGCTTCAGTTCAACAGTGCTCACCTCCATGAGGTTAGGGCATGCCCTCAATCAATTCACAGTATTGTAATAGGCAGCTTTGCTTCCTTTGGTTAGGAGAAGCAATCTTTTTTCATAAATGATTACAAATCAGAAATTCCTAGCCAAAAATAATCTGCTTTAATAAGAAATGATTGATTAAAATAAATACCTATCTATCGATCTGTCTATCTATCTTTCTATCTATCTATGTATATGTATATATATATATATATATATATATATATATATATATATATATACAATCAGCTCACTTTAACATTTGCAGCTTATAACCATTTACCACCAGGGGTCACTACTAACAAAAAGCATCCACTCCACTTCTAAATCCAGCCCCTAGAGTTGAGCAGAAGCATAAGATTCCCCACTGCTTCATTCCATTTTCCATTAGATTACAGATGTAAATTGTTTTTGATGGTATGGTCTGTGCAGATTGAAATATTCAGAGCATATTCTGACTTTTAGTTAACACATCTGTAAGCAATTTGGCCATCACTGAATTCAACGTTTATCTCAATCGTAATAGACAAGGATAATGACAAATATAGTTTACAATGTTATTAAGTACATCATTTTATTTAATTGGGTGAATAAAAGGAATCGTCTCCCCGTCGGGGAATTGAACCCCGGTCTCCCGCGTGACAGGCGGGGATACTGACCACTATACTAACGAGGACATATTGGCTTCAGTTCAACAGTGCTCACCTCCATGAGGTTAGGGCATGCCCTCAATCAATTCACAGTATTGTAATAGGCAGCTTTGCTTCCTTTGGTTAGGAGAAGCAATCTTTTTTCATAAATGATTACAAATCAGAAATTCCTAGCCAAAAATAATCTGCTTTAATAAGAAATGATTGATTAAAATAAATACCTATCTATCGATCTGTCTATCTATCTTTCTATCTATCTATGTATATGTATATATATATATATATATATATATATATATATACAATCAGCTCACTTTACCATTTGCAGCTTATAACCATTCACCACCAGGGGTCACTATTAACAAAAAGCATCCACTCCACTTCTAAATCTAGCCCCTAGAGTTGAGCAGAAGCATAAGATTCCCCACTGCTTCATTCCATTTCCATTAGATTATAGATGTAAATTGTTTTTGATGGTATGGTCTGTGCAGATTGAAATATTCAGAGCATATTCTGACTTTTAGTTAACACATCTGTAAGCTATTTGGCCATCACTGAATTCAACGTTTATCTCAATCGTAATAGACAAGGATAATGACAAATATAGTTTACAATGTTATTAAGAACATCATTTTATTTAATTGTGTGAATAAAAGGAATCGTCTCCCCGTCGGGGAATTGAACCCCGGTCTCCCGCGTGACAGGCGGGGATACTGACCACTATACTAACGAGGACATATTGGCTTCAGTTCAACAGTGCTCACCTTCATGAGGTTAGGGCATGCCCTCAATCAATTCACAGTATTGTAATAGGCAGCTTTGCTTCTTTTGGTTAGGAGAAGCAATCTTTTTTCATAAATGATTACAAATCAGAAATTTCTAGCCAAAAATAATCTGCTTTAATAAGAAATGATTGATTAAAATAAATACCTATCTATCGATCTGTCTATCTATCTTTCTATCTATCTATGTATATGTATATATATATATATATATATACAATCAGCTCACTTTACCATTTGCAGCTTATAACCATTTACCACCAGGGGTCACTACTAACAAAAAGCATCCACTCCACTTCTAAATCTAGCCCCTAGAGTTGAGCAGAAGCATAAGATTCCCCACTGCTTCATTCCATTTCCATTAGATTATAGATGTAAATTGTTTTTGATGGTATGGTCTGTGCAGATTGAAATATTCAGAGCATATTCTGACTTTTAGTTAACACATCTGTAAGCAATTTGGCCATCACTGAATTCAACGTTTATCTCAATAGTAATAGACAAGGATAATGACAAATATAGTTTACAATGTTATTAAGTACATCATTTTATTTAATTGTGTGAATAAAAGGAACCGTTTCCCCGTCGGGGAATTGAACCCCGGTCTCCCGCGTGACAGGCGGGGATACTGACCACTATACTAACGAGGACATATTGGCTTCAGTTCAACAGTGCTCACCTCCATGAGGTTAGGGCATGCCCTCAATCAATTCACAGTATTGTAATAGGCAGCTTTGCTTCTTTTGGTTAGGAGAAGCAATCTTTTTTCATAAATGATTACAAATCAGAAATTTCTAGCCAAAAATAATCTGCTTTAATAAGAAATGATTGATTAAAATAAATACCTATTTATCGATCTGTCTATCTATCTTTCTATCTATCTATGTATATGTATATATATATATATATATATATATACAATCAGCTCACTTTACCATTTGCAGCTTATAACCATTTACCACCAGGGGTCACTACTAACAAAAAGCATCCACTCCACTTCTAAATCTAGCCCCTAGAGTTGAGCAGAAGCATAAGATTCCCCACTGCTTCATTCCATTTCCATTAGATTATAGATGTAAATTGTTTTTGATGGTATGGTCTGTGCAGATTGAAATATTCAGAGCATATTCTGACTTTTAGTTAACACATCTGTAAGCAATTTGGCCATCACTGAATTCAACGTTTATCTCAATCGTAATAGACAAGGATAATGACTAATATAGTTTACAATGTTATTAAGTACATCATTTTATTTAATTGTGTGAATAAAAGGAATCGTCTCCCCGTCGGGGAATTGAACCCCGGTCTCCCGCGTGACAGGCAGGGATACTGACCACTATACTAACGAGGACATATTGGCTTCAGTTCAACAGTGCTCACCTCCATGAGGTTAGGGCATGCCCTCAATCAATTCACAGTATTGTAATAGGCAGCTTTGCTTCTTTTGGTTAGGAGAAGCAATCTTTTTTCATAAATGATTACAAATCAGAAATTTCTAGCCAAAAATAATCTGCTTTAATAAGAAATGATTGATTAAAATAAATACCTATTTATCGATCTGTCTATCTATCTTTCTATCTATCTATGTATATGTATATATATATATATATATACAATCAGCTCACTTTACCATTTATCAGCTCACTTTACCATTTGCAGCTTATAACCATTTACCACCAGGGGTCACTATTAACAAAAAGCATCCACTCCACTTCTAAATCTAGCCCCTAGAGTTGAGCAGAAGCATAAGATTCCCCACTGCTTCATTCCATTTTCCATTAGATTATAGATGTAAATTGTTTTTGATGGTATGGTCTGTGCAGATTGAAATATTCAGAGCATATTCTGACTTTTAGTTAACACATCTGTAAGCAATTTGGCCATCACTGAATTCAACGTTTATCTCAATTGTAATAGACACGGATAATGACAAATATAGTTTACAATGTTATTAAGTACATCATTTTATTTAATTGTGTGAATAAAAGGAATCGTCTCCCCGTCGGGGAATTGAACCCCGGTCTCCCGCGTGACAGGCGGGGATACTGACCACTATACTAACGAGGACATATTGGCTTCAGTTCAACAGTGCTCACCTCCATGAGGTTAGGGCATGCCCTCAATCAATTCACAGTATTGTAATAGGCAGCTTTGCTTCTTTTGGTTAGGAGAAGCAATCTTTTTTCATAAATGATTACAAATCAGAAATTCCTAGCCAAAAATAATCTGCTTTAATAAGAAATGATTGATTAAAATAAATACCTATTTATCGATCTGTCTATCTATCTTTCTATCTATCTATGTATATGTATATATATATATATATATATCTATATATATATATATATATACAATCAGCTCACTTTAACATTTGCAGCTTATAACCATTTACCACCAGGGGTCACTACTAACAAAAAGCATCCACTCCACTTCTAAATCCAGCCCCTAGAGTTGAGCAGAAGCATAAGATTCCCCACTGCTTCATTCCATTTTCCATTAGATTACAGATGTAAATTGTTTTTGATGGTATGGTCTGTGCAGATTGAAATATTCAGAGCATATTCTGACTTTTAGTTAACACATCTGTAAGCAATTTGGCCATCACTGAATTCAACGTTTATCTCAATCGTAATAGAGAAGGATAATGACAAATATAGTTTACAATGTTATTAAGTACATCATTTTATTTAATTGTGTGAATAAAAGGAATCGTCTCCCCGTCGGGGAATTGAACCCCGGTCTCCCGCGTGACAGGCGGGGATACTGACCACTATACTAACGAGGACATATTGGCTTCAGTTCAACAGTGCTCACCTCCATGAGGTTAGGGCATGCCCTCAATCAATTCACAGTATTGTAATAGGCAGCTTTGCTTCTTTTGGTTAGGAGAAGCAATCTTTTTTCATAAATGATTACAAATCAGAAATTCCTAGCCAAAAATAATCTGCTTTAATAAGAAATGATTGATTAAAATAAATACCTATTTATCGATCTGTCTATCTATCTTTCTATCTATCTATGTATATGTATATATATATATTCACTGAAAAAACCATAGGTTTCACACATGTTATAGTTAGCGGAAATTTTACTGATAAAAAACCAATGAAATTCCCCCGTTATAGTTAGTGCAGGCAACTATAACTCACGTGACCGCAATCCTCTGCTGATGCTAATACTGTATTTAGACACTTATTTGCCCATGTCTTCTTCCATACATTTTTAGCTATACATATATTACAAATATTTTTTTTTCATAAAGACACATATGTCATCAGCAGAAGATTGCGGTCGCGTGAGTTATAGTTGCCTGCACTAACTATAACGGGGGAATTTCATTGGTTTTTTATCAGTAAAATTTCCGCTAACTATAACATGTGTGAAACCTATGGTTTTTTCAGTGAATTTGCAAGGTTTTTTAAATGCTAATTCCTAACTATAACGTGTGTGAAACCTATGGTTTTTTCAGTGAATTTGTACGGTTTTTTAAATGCTAAGTTACTTTACGCCATTCGTGGCGTGCGCGCCCACTTAAAGCAGTTCGTTCCGTGCGCGCACGGTGCGCTTCGCGCACCGTGCGCGCACAGTGAGCACGCGGTGCGCTTCGCGCACCGCGCGCCCACTTTACGCAGTTAGTGCCGTGCACGCACGGTGGGCACGCGGTGAGATGACAAAGCAAGAAAGCACGTCAACAAATCTGTTTCTGCTTTCCTCCGTGACTATGGTATGGGTGCCATTTACCACAACAACTTGCGTTATGACATGCAAGACATTTATAGAGGAGATGGTGTGCACTTCAATGATGAAGGGAACAGAGTCTTCCTCTTGAACCTTAGACTCTGCATCGGTACTTACTTGTAGGTACCACTAAAAAATCATTTCATAAACACAACGGCTCTTTTTAGAGCCCCCTAATATCTAAACACTTAAATCTGATTTTCATTTTTTTTTTTTTTTTTTTCTACCGTATGCTTACCGTAAGCTTACCGTACGCGTACCCCGTGATTTTTTTTAAAATCAATAAATGTTTTTTTTGTACTTTTCTGTCCTTCTTTGACCCCCTTACAAATGTTAGGGGGTCTGTAACTCTCCTCATTGCCCCCTTTCCTTGTTTTCACTCTTTTTTTTCAGAGTGAAATACACAAAATGGCGGCCGCCGCTTCCTGGTTTCGGCCGATTCGAATGTTTACTAAGATCTAAGAGCCAATCCGAATCGCGCTCGCGCACGCCACCGTACGCTTACCGTAAGCGTACGGTAAGCGTACCGTAAGCGGGCTCAGATATATATATTGATTTAAAGGCTATTTTCTCAGAATCTACTGAACAGATTTACACCAAACCTACAAAAGGCACTTCCTTGACCTAGGGACTACCTCTCTGCCAAATTTTGAGTAATTCTGTTCAGCCGTTCGGGCTGTAGCTCGTTCTAAAGGTCCTATGGAAAAATGCATGGGAAAAACGCGTTTTGGGACCCCCCTTTTATCTCAGCCCCCGCTTGACGGATCCCCCCGAGACTTTCAGGGTAGGAGCGGAGCGTAGCGCCCCACCTATTTTGAGAAATTCGCGAGGATTCGTCGACCGGCGCCAAAGTTATTCAAAATAGAATGTTGAGGTTTTCCTATGGAAACGTGGTCCTAACTATAACTACCTACTGGCGACCGCCAGTAGGTAATATATATATATATACAATCAGCTCACTTTACCATTTGCAGCTTATAACCATTTACCACCAGGGGTCACTATTAACAAAAAGCATCCACTCCACTTCTAAATCTAGCCCCTAGAGTTGAGCAGAAGCATAAGATTCCCCACTGCTTCATTCCATTTTCCATTAGATTATAGATGTAAATTGTTTTTGATGGTATGGTCTGTGCAGATTGAAATATTCAGAGCATATTCTGACTTTTAGTTAACACATCTGTAAGCAATTTGGCCATCACTGAATTCAACGTTTATCTCAATCGTAATAGACAAGGATAATGACAAATATAGTTTACAATGTTATTAAGTACATCATTTTATTTAATTGTGTGAATAAAAGGAATCGTCTCCCCGTCGGGGAATTGAACCCCGGTCTCCCGCGTGACAGGCGGGGATACTGACCACTATACTAACGAGGACATATTGGCTTCAGTTCAACAGTGCTCACCTCCATGAGGTTAGGGCATGCCCTCAATCAATTCACAGTATTGTAATAGGCAGCTTTGCTTCTTTTGGTTAGGAGAAGTAATCTTTTTTCATAAATGATTACAAATCAGAAATTCCTAGCCAAAAATAATCTGCTTTAATAAGAAATGATTGATTAAAATAAATACCTATTTATCGATCTGTCTATCTATCTTTCTATCTATCTATGTATATGTATATATATATATATATATATATATATTACCTACTGGCGATAGCCAGTAGGTAGTTATAGTTAGGACCACGTTTCCATAGGAAAACCTCAACATTCTATTTTGAATAACTTTGGCGCCGGTCGACGAATCCTCGCAAATTTTTCAAAATAGGTGGGGCGCTACGCTCCGCTCCTACCCTGAAAGTCTCGGGGGGATCCGTCAAGCGGGGGCTGAGATAAAAGGGGGGTCCCAAAACGCGTTTTTCCCATGCATTTTTCCATAGGACCTTTAGAACGAGCTACAGCCCGAACGGCTGAACAGAATTACTCAAAATTTGGCAGAGAGGTAGTCCCTAGGTCAAGGAAGTGCCTTTTGTAGGTTTGGTGTAAATCTGTTCAGTAGATTCTGAGAAAATAGCCTTTAAATCAATATATATATCTGAGCCAGCTTACGGTACGCTTACCGTACGCTTACGGTAAGCGTACGGTGGCGTGCGCGAGCGCGATTCTGATTGGCTCTTAGATCTTAGTAAACATTCGAATCGGCCGAAACCAGGAAGCGGCGGCCGCCATTTTGTCTCTCGCACTGAGAGTGATTTTTAAAATATCAAGCCCAAAAACATGTAAAGGGGCTGTTTTGACAACTCCCTCCCACATAGTCATGTTGAGGGAGTCCACAAACATCCCCCAAGTGCAAAAACGGTTTTATTTTTTTTTCGGCAATTTCGCGGGGTACGCTTACCGTACGCTTACCGTAAGCGTACGGTAAAAAAATAAAAATAAAAAAAACACTATCCACACTTACCCCACCCCCTGTGCTTTTGGTGGCCGAAGGCCACCAAAAGCACAGGGCTTATGTTAAGGGCAAAAAACACTATCCACACTTACCCCACCCCCTGTGCTTTTGGTGGCCGAAGGCCACCAAATGTACAGGGCTTATTATAAGGGAAAAAAACTTAGCATTTAAAAAACCGTACTAATTCACTGAAAAAACCATAGGTTTCACACACGTTATAGTTAGGAATTAGCATTTAAAAAACCTTGCTAATTCAATGAAAAAACCATAGGTTTCACACATGTTATAGTTAGCGGAAATTTTACTGATAAAAAACCAGTGAAATTCCCCCGTTATAGTTAGCGCAGGCAACTATAACTCACGCGACTGCAATCTTCTGCTGATGACATATGTGTCTTTATGAAAAAAAAATATTTGTAATATATGTATAGCTAAAAATGTATGGAAGAAGACATGGGCAAATAAGTGTCTAAATACAGTATTAGCATCAGCAGAGGATTGCGGTCGCGTGAGTTATAGTTGCCTGCGCTAACTATAACGGGGGAATTTCACTGGTTTTTTTATCAGTAAAATTTCCGCTAACTATAACATGTGTGAAACCTATGGTTTTTTCATTGAATATATATATATATACAATCAGCTCACTTTACCATTTGCAGCTTATAACCATTTACCACCAGGGGTCACTACTAACAAAAAGCATCCACTCCACTTCTAAAACCAGCCCCTAGAGTTGAGCAGAAGCATAAGATTCCCCACTGCTTCATTCCATTTTCCATTAGATTACAGATGTAAATTGTTTTTGATGGTATGGTCTGTGCAGATTGAAATATTCAGAGCATATTCTGACTTTTAGTTAACACATCTGTAAGCAATTTGGCCATCACTGAATTCAACGTTTATCTCAATCGTAATAGAGAAGGATAATGACAAATATAGTTTACAATGTTATTAAGTACATCATTTTATTTAATTGTGTGAATAAAAGGAATCGTCTCCCCGTCGGGGAATTGAACCCCGGTCTCCAGCGTGACAGGCGGGGATACTGACCACTATACTAACGAGGACATATTGGCTTCAGTTCAACCGTGCTCACCTCCATGAGGTTAGGGCATGCCCTCAATCAATTCACAGTATTGTAATAGGCAGCTTTGCTTCTTTTGGTTAGGAGAAGCAATCTTTTTTCATAAATGATTACAAATCAGAAATTCCTAGCTAAAAATAATCTGCTTTAATAAGAAATGATTGATTAAAATAAATACCTATTTATCGATCTGTCTATCTATCTTTCTATCTATCTATGTATATGTATATATATATATATATATATATATATATATATATATATATATATATATATACAATCAGCTCACTTTAACATTTGCAGCTTATAACCATTTACCACCAGGGGTCACTACTAACAAAAAGCATCCACTCCACTTCTAAATCCAGCCCCTAGAGTTGAGCAGAAGCATAAGATTCCCCACTGCTTCATTCCATTTTCCATTAGATTATAGATGTAAATTGTTTTTGATGGTATGGTCTGTGCAGATTGAAATATTCAGAGCATATTCTGACTTTTAGTTAACACATCTGTAAGCAATTTGGCCATCACTGAATTCAACGTTTATCTCAATCGTAATAGACAAGGATAATGACAAATATAGTTTACAATGTTATTAAGTACATCATTTTATTTAATTGTGTGAATAAAAGGAATCGTCTCCCCGTCGGGGAATTGAACCCCGGTCTCCCGCGTGACAGGCGGGGATACTGACCACTATACTAACGAGGACATATTGGCTTCAGTTCAACAGTGCTCACCTCCATGAGGTTAGGGCATGCCCTCAATCAATTCACAGTATTGTAATAGGCAGCTTTGCTTCTTTTGGTTAGGAGAAGTAATCTTTTTTCATAAATGATTACAAATCAGAAATTCCTAGCCAAAAATAATCTGCTTTAATAAGAAATGATTGATTAAAATAAATACCTATTTATCGATCTGTCTATCTATCTTTCTATCTATCTATGTATATGTATATATATATATATATATATATATATTACCTACTGGCGATAGCCAGTAGGTAGTTATAGTTAGGACCACGTTTCCATAGGAAAACCTCAACATTCTATTTTGAATAACTTTGGCGCCGGTCGACGAATCCTCGCAAATTTTTCAAAATAGGTGGGGCGCTACGCTCCGCTCCTACCCTGAAAGTCTCGGGGGGATCCGTCAAGCGGGGGCTGAGATAAAAGGGGGGTCCCAAAACGCGTTTTTCCCATGCATTTTTCCATAGGACCTTTAGAACGAGCTACAGCCCGAACGGCTGAACAGAATTACTCAAAATTTGGCAGAGAGGTAGTCCCTAGGTCAAGGAAGTGCCTTTTGTAGGTTTGGTGTAAATCTGTTCAGTAGATTCTGAGAAAATAGCCTTTAAATCAATATATATATCTGAGCCAGCTTACGGTACGCTTACCGTACGCTTACGGTAAGCGTACGGTGGCGTGCGCGAGCGCGATTCTGATTGGCTCTTAGATCTTAGTAAACATTCGAATCGGCCGAAACCAGGAAGCGGCGGCCGCCATTTTGTCTCTCGCACTGAGAGTGATTTTTAAAATATCAAGCCCAAAAACATGTAAAGGGGCTGTTTTGACAACTCCCTCCCACATAGTCATGTTGAGGGAGTCCACAAACATCCCCCAAGTGCAAAAACGGTTTTATTTTTTTTTCGGCAATTTCGCGGGGTACGCTTACCGTACGCTTACCGTAAGCGTACGGTAAAAAAATAAAAATAAAAAAAACACTATCCACACTTACCCCACCCCCTGTGCTTTTGGTGGCCGAAGGCCACCAAAAGCACAGGGCTTATGTTAAGGGCAAAAAACACTATCCACACTTACCCCACCCCCTGTGCTTTTGGTGGCCGAAGGCCACCAAATGTACAGGGCTTATTATAAGGGAAAAAAACTTAGCATTTAAAAAACCGTACTAATTCACTGAAAAAACCATAGGTTTCACACACGTTATAGTTAGGAATTAGCATTTAAAAAACCTTGCTAATTCAATGAAAAAACCATAGGTTTCACACATGTTATAGTTAGCGGAAATTTTACTGATAAAAAACCAGTGAAATTCCCCCGTTATAGTTAGCGCAGGCAACTATAACTCACGCGACTGCAATCTTCTGCTGATGACATATGTGTCTTTATGAAAAAAAAATATTTGTAATATATGTATAGCTAAAAATGTATGGAAGAAGACATGGGCAAATAAGTGTCTAAATACAGTATTAGCATCAGCAGAGGATTGCGGTCGCGTGAGTTATAGTTGCCTGCGCTAACTATAACGGGGGAATTTCACTGGTTTTTTTATCAGTAAAATTTCCGCTAACTATAACATGTGTGAAACCTATGGTTTTTTCATTGAATATATATATATATACAATCAGCTCACTTTACCATTTGCAGCTTATAACCATTTACCACCAGGGGTCACTACTAACAAAAAGCATCCACTCCACTTCTAAAACCAGCCCCTAGAGTTGAGCAGAAGCATAAGATTCCCCACTGCTTCATTCCATTTTCCATTAGATTACAGATGTAAATTGTTTTTGATGGTATGGTCTGTGCAGATTGAAATATTCAGAGCATATTCTGACTTTTAGTTAACACATCTGTAAGCAATTTGGCCATCACTGAATTCAACGTTTATCTCAATCGTAATAGAGAAGGATAATGACAAATATAGTTTACAATGTTATTAAGTACATCATTTTATTTAATTGTGTGAATAAAAGGAATCGTCTCCCCGTCGGGGAATTGAACCCCGGTCTCCAGCGTGACAGGCGGGGATACTGACCACTATACTAACGAGGACATATTGGCTTCAGTTCAACCGTGCTCACCTCCATGAGGTTAGGGCATGCCCTCAATCAATTCACAGTATTGTAATAGGCAGCTTTGCTTCTTTTGGTTAGGAGAAGCAATCTTTTTTCATAAATGATTACAAATCAGAAATTCCTAGCTAAAAATAATCTGCTTTAATAAGAAATGATTGATTAAAATAAATACCTATTTATCGATCTGTCTATCTATCTTTCTATCTATCTATGTATATGTATATATATATATATATATATATATATATATATATATATATATATATATATACAATCAGCTCACTTTAACATTTGCAGCTTATAACCATTTACCACCAGGGGTCACTACTAACAAAAAGCATCCACTCCACTTCTAAATCCAGCCCCTAGAGTTGAGCAGAAGCATAAGATTCCCCACTGCTTCATTCCATTTTCCATTAGATTACAGATGTAAATTGTTTTTGATGGTATGGTCTGTGCAGATTGAAATATTCAGAGCATATTCTGACTTTTAGTTAACACATCTGTAAGCAATTTGGCCATCACTGAATTCAACGTTTATCTCAATCGTAATAGAGAAGGATAATGACAAATATAGTTTACATTGTTATTAAGTACATCATTTTATTTAATTGTGTGAATAAAAGGAATCGTCTCCCCGTCGGGGAATTGAACCCCGGTCTCCCGCGTGACAAGCGGGGATACTGACCACTATACTAACGAGGACATATTGGCTTCAGCTCAACAGTGCTCACCTCCATGAGGTTAGGGCATGCCCTCAATCAATTCACAGTATTGTAATAGGCAGCTTTGCTTCTTTTGGTTAGGAGAAGCAATCTTTTTTCATAAATGATTACAAATCAGAAATTCCTAGCCAAAAATAATCTGCTTTAATAAGAAATGATTGATAAAAATAAATACCTATTTATCGATCTGTCTATCTATCTTTCTATCTATCTATGTATATGTATATATATATATATATATATATATATATACAATCAGCTCACTTTACCATTTGCAGCTTATAACCATTTACCACCAGGGGTCACTATTAACAAAAAGCATCCACTCCACTTCTAAATCTAGCCCCTAGAGTTGAGCAGAAGCATAAGATTCCCCACTGCTTCATTCCATTTTCCATTAGATTATAGATGTAAATTGTTTTTGATGGTATGGTCTGTGCAGATTGAAATATTCAGAGCATATTCTGACTTTTAGTTAACACATCTGTAAGCAATTTGGCCATCACTGAATTCAACGTTTATCTCAATCGTAATAGACAAGGATAATGACAAATATAGTTTACAATGTTATTAAGTACATCATTTTATTTAATTGTGTGAATAAAAGGAATCATCTCCCCGTCGGGGAATTGAACCCCGGTCTCCCGCGTGACAGGCGGGGATACTGACCACTATACTAACGAGGACATATTGGCTTCAGTTCAACAGTGCTCACCTCCATGAGGTTAGGGCATGCCCTCAATCAATTCACAGTATTGTAATAGGCAGCTTTGCTTCTTTTGGTTAGGAGAAGCAATCTTTTTTCATAAATGATTACAAATCAGAAATTTCTAGCCAAAAATAATCTGCTTTAATAAGAAATGATTGATTAAAATAAATACCTATTTATCGATCTGTCTATCTATCTTTCTATCTATCTATCTATGTATATGTATATATATATATATATATACAATCAGCTCACTTTACCATTTGCAGCTTATAACCATTTACCACCAGGGGTCACTATTAACAAAAAGCATCCACTCCACTTCTAAATCTAGCCCCTAGAGTTGAGCAGAAGCATAAGATTCCCCACTGCTTCATTCCATTTTCCATTAGATTATAGATGTAAATTGTTTTTGATGGTATGGTCTGTGCAGATTGAAATATTCAGAGCATATTCTGACTTTTAGTTAACACATCTGTAAGCAATTTGGCCAACACTGAATTCAACGTTTATCTCAATTGTAATAGACACGGATAATGACAAATATAGTTTACAATGTTATTAAGTACATCATTTTATTTAATTGTGTGAATAAAAGGAATCGTCTCCCCGTCGGGGAATTGAACCCCGGTCTCCCGCGTGACAGGCGGGGATACTGACCACTATACTAACGAGGACATATTGGCTTCAGTTCAACAGTGCTCACCTCCATGAGGTTAGGGCATGCCCTCAATCAATTCACAGTATTGTAATAGGCAGCTTTGCTTCTTTTGGTTAGGAGAAGCAATCTTTTTTCATAAATGATTACAAATCAGAAATTCCTAGCCAAAAATAATCTGCTTTAATAAGAAATGATTGATTAAAATAAATACCTATTTATCGATCTGTCTATCTATCTTTCTATCTATCTATGTATATGTATATATATATATATATATATATATATATATATATATATATATATACAATCAGCTCACTTTAACATTTGCAGCTTATAACCATTTACCACCAGGGGTCACTACTAACAAAAAGCATCCACTCCACTTCTAAATCCAGCCCCTAGAGTTGAGCAGAAGCATAAGATTCCCCACTGCTTCATTCCATTTTCCATTAGATTACAGATGTAAATTGTTTTTGATGGTATGGTCTGTGCAGATTGAAATATTCAGAGCATATTCTGACTTTTAGTTAACACATCTGTAAGCAATTTGGCCATCACTGAATTCAACGTTTATCTCAATCGTAATAGAGAAGGATAATGACAAATATAGTTTACAATGTTATTAAGTACATCATTTTATTTAATTGTGTGAATAAAAGGAATCGTCTCCCCTTTGGGGAATTGAACCCCGGTCTCCCGCGTGACAGGCGGGGATACTGACCACTATACTAACGAGGACATATTGGCTTCAGTTCAACAGTGCTCACCTCCATGAGGTTAGGGCATGCCCTCAATCAATTCACAGTATTGTAATAGGCAGCTTTGCTTCTTTTGGTTAGGAGAAGCAATCTTTTTTCATAAATGATTACAAATCAGAAATTTTTAGCCAAAAATAATCTGCTTTAATAAGAAATGATTGATTAAAATAAATACCTATTTATCGATCTGTCTATCTATCTTTCTATCTATCTATCTATGTATATGTATATATATATATATATATACAATCAGCTCACTTTACCATTTGCAGCTTATAACCATTTACCACCAGGGGTCACTATTAACAAAAAGCATCCACTCCACTTCTAAATCTAGCCCCTAGAGTTGAGCAGAAGCATAAGATTCCCCACTGCTTCATTCCATTTTCCATTAGATTATAGATGTAAATTGTTTTTGATGGTATGGTCTGTGCAGATTGAAATATTCAGAGCATATTCTGACTTTTAGTTAACACATCTGTAAGCAATTTGGCCATCACTGAATTCAACGTTTATCTCAATTGTAATAGACACGGATAATGACAAATATAGTTTACAATGTTATTAAGTACATCATTTTATTTAATTGTGTGAATAAAAGGAATCGTCTCCCCGTCGGGGAATTGAACCCCAGTCTCCCGCGTGACAGGCGGGGATACTGACCACTATACTAACGAGGACATATTGGCTTCAGTTCAACAGTGCTCACCTCCATGAGGTTAGGGCATGCCCTCAATCAATTCACAGTATTGTAATAGGCAGCTTTGCTTCTTTTGGTTAGGAGAAGCAATCTTTTTTCATAAATGATTACAAATCAGAAATTCCTAGCCAAAAATAATCTGCTTTAATAAGAAATGATTGATTAAAATAAATACCTATTTATCGATCTGTCTATCTATCTTTCTATCTATCTATGTATATGTATATATATATATATATATATATATATATATATATACAATCAGCTCACTTTAACATTTGCAGCTTATAACCATTTACCACCAGGGGTCACTACTAACAAAAAGCATCCACTCCACTTCTAAATCCAGCCCCTAGAGTTGAGCAGAAGCATAAGATTCCCCACTGCTTCATTCCATTTTCCATTAGATTACAGATGTAAATTGTTTTTGATGGTATGGTCTGTGCAGATTGAAATATTCAGAGCATATTCTGACTTTTAGTTAACACATCTGTAAGCAATTTGGCCATCACTGAATTCAACGTTTATCTCAATCGTAATAGAGAAGGATAATGACAAATATAGTTTACAATGTTATTAAGTACATCATTTTATTTAATTGTGTGAATAAAAGGAATCGTCTCCCCGTCGGGGAATTGAACCCCGGTCTCCCGCGTGACAGGCGGGGATACTGACCACTATACTAACGAGGACATATTGGCTTCAGTTCAACAGTGCTCACCTCCATGAGGTTAGGGCATGCCCTCAATCAATTCACAGTATTGTAATAGGCAGCTTTGCTTCTTTTGGTTAGGAGAAGCAATCTTTTTTCATAAATGATTACAAATCAGAAATTCCTAGCCAAAAATAATCTGCTTTAATAAGAAATGATTGATTAAAATAAATACCTATTTATCGATCTGTCTATCTATCTTTCTATCTATCTATGTATATGTATATATATATATATATATATATATATATACAATCAGCTCACTTTACCATTTGCAGCTTATAACCATTTACCACCAGGGGTCACTACTAACAAAAAGCATCCACTCCACTTCTAAATCCAGCCCCTAGAGTTGAGCAGAAGCATAAGATTCCCCACTGCTTCATTCCATTTTCCATTAGATTACAGATGTAAATTGTTTTTGATGGTATGGTCTGTGCAGATTGAAATATTCAGAGCATATTCTGACTTTTAGTTAACACATCTGTAAGCAATTTGGCCATCACTGAATTCAACGTTTATCTCAATCGTAATAGACAAGGATAATGACAAATATAGTTTACAATGTTATTAAGTACATCATTTTATTTAATTGTGTGAATAAAAGGAATCGTCTCCCCGTCGGGGAATTGAACCCCAGTCTCCCGCGTGACAGGCGGGGATACTGACCACTATACTAACGAGGACATATTGGCTTCAGTTCAACAGTGCTCACCTCCATGAGGTTAGGGCATGCCCTCAATCAATTCACAGTATTGTAATAGGCAGCTTTGCTTCCTTTGGTTAGGAGAAGCAATCTTTTTTCATAAATGATTACAAATCAGAAATTCCTAGCCAAAAATAATCTGCTTTAATAAGAAATGATTGATTAAAATAAATACCTATTTATCGATCTGTCTATCTATCTTTCTATCTATCTATGTATATGTATATATATATATATATATATATATATATACAATCAGCTCACTTTACCATTTGCAGCTTATAACCATTTACCACCAGGGGTCACTATTAACAAAAAGCATCCACTCCACTTCTAAATCTAGCCCCTAGAGTTGAGCAGAAGCATAAGATTCCCCACTGCTTCATTCCATTTTCCATTAGATTATAGATGTAAATTGTTTTTGATGGTATGGTCTGTGCAGATTGAAATATTCAGAGCATATTCTGACTTTTAGTTAACACATCTGTAAGCAATTTGGCCATCACTGAATTCAACGTTTATCTCAATCGTAATAGACAAGGATAATGACAAATATAGTTTACAATGTTATTAAGTACATCATTTTATTTAATTGTGTGAATAAAAGGAATCATCTCCCCGTCGGGGAATTGAACCCCGGTCTCCCGCGTGACAGGCGGGGATACTGACCACTATACTAACGAGGACATATTGGCTTCAGTTCAACAGTGCTCACCTCCATGAGGTTAGGGCATGCCCTCAATCAATTCACAGTATTGTAATAGGCAGCTTTGCTTCTTTTGGTTAGGAGAAGCAATCTTTTTTCATAAATGATTACAAATCAGAAATTTCTAGCCAAAAATAATCTGCTTTAATAAGAAATGATTGATTAAAATAAATACCTATTTATCGATCTGTCTATCTATCTTTCTATCTATCTATCTATGTATATGTATATATATATATATAAATACAATCAGCTCACTTTACCATTTGCAGCTTATAACCATTTACCACCAGGGGTCACTATTAACAAAAAGCATCCACTCCACTTCTAAATCTAGCCCCTAGAGTTGAGCAGAAGCATAAGATTCCCCACTGCTTCATTCCATTTTCCATTAGATTATAGATGTAAATTGTTTTTGATGGTATGGTCTGTGCAGATTGAAATATTCAGAGCATATTCTGACTTTTAGTTAACACATCTGTAAGCAATTTGGCCATCACTGAATTCAACGTTGTTCTCAATTGTAATAGACACGGATAATGACAAATATAGTTTACAATGTTATTAAGTACATCATTTTATTTAATTGTGTGAATAAAAGGAATCGTCTCCCCGTCGGGGAATTGAACCCCGGTCTCCCGCGTGACAGGCGGGGATACTGACCACTATACTAACGAGGACATATTGGCTTCAGTTCAACAGTGCTCACCTCCATGAGGTTAGGGCATGCCCTCAATCAATTCACAGTATTGTAATAGGCAGCTTTGCTTCTTTTGGTTAGGAGAAGCAATCTTTTTTCATAAATGATTACAAATCAGAAATTCCTAGCCAAAAATAATCTGCTTTAATAAGAAATGATTGATTAAAATAAATACCTATTTATCGATCTGTCTATCTATCTTTCTATCTATCTATGTATATGTATATATATATATATATATATATATATATATATATATATATATATATATATACAATCAGCTCACTTTAACATTTGCAGCTTATAACCATTTACCACCAGGGGTCACTACTAACAAAAAGCATCCACTCCACTTCTAAATCCAGCCCCTAGAGTTGAGCAGAAGCATAAGATTCCCCACTGCTTCATTCCATTTTCCATTAGATTACAGATGTAAATTGTTTTTGATGGTATGGTCTGTGCAGATTGAAATATTCAGAGCATATTCTGACTTTTAGTTAACACATCTGTAAGCAATTTGGCCATCACTGAATTCAACGTTTATCTCAATCGTAATAGAGAAGGATAATGACAAATATAGTTTACAATGTTATTAAGTACATCATTTTATTTAATTGTGTGAATAAAAGGAATCGTCTCCCCTTTGGGGAATTGAACCCCGGTCTCCCGCGTGACAGGCGGGGATACTGACCACTATACTAACGAGGACATATTGGCTTCAGTTCAACAGTGCTCACCTCCATGAGGTTAGGGCATGCCCTCAATCAATTCACAGTATTGTAATAGGCAGCTTTGCTTCTTTTGGTTAGGAGAAGCAATCTTTTTTCATAAATGATTACAAATCAGAAATTTCTAGCCAAAAATAATCTGCTTTAATAAGAAATGATTGATTAAAATAAATACCTATTTATCGATCTGTCTATCTATCTTTCTATCTATCTATCTATGTATATGTATATATATATATATATATACAATCAGCTCACTTTACCATTTGCAGCTTATAACCATTTACCACCAGGGGTCACTATTAACAAAAAGCATCCACTCCACTTCTAAATCTAGCCCCTAGAGTTGAGCAGAAGCATAAGATTCCCCACTGCTTCATTCCATTTTCCATTAGATTATAGATGTAAATTGTTTTTGATGGTATGGTCTGTGCAGATTGAAATATTCAGAGCATATTCTGACTTTTAGTTAACACATCTGTAAGCAATTTGGCCATCACTGAATTCAACGTTTATCTCAATTGTAATAGACACGGATAATGACAAATATAGTTTACAATGTTATTAAGTACATCATTTTATTTAATTGTGTGAATAAAAGGAATCGTCTCCCCGTCGGGGAATTGAACCCCGGTCTCCCGCGTGACAGGCGGGGATACTGACCACTATACTAACGAGGACATATTGGCTTCAGTTCAACAGTGCTCACCTCCATGAGGTTAGGGCATGCCCTCAATCAATTCACAGTATTGTAATAGGCAGCTTTGCTTCTTTTGGTTAGGAGAAGCAATCTTTTTTCATAAATGATTACAAATCAGAAATTCCTAGCCAAAAATAATCTGCTTTAATAAGAAATGATTGATTAAAATAAATACCTATTTATCGATCTGTCTATCTATCTTTCTATCTATCTATGTATATGTATATATATATATATATATATATATATATATATATATATATATATATATATACAATCAGCTCACTTTAACATTTGCAGCTTATAACCATTTACCACCAGGGGTCACTACTAACAAAAAGCATCCACTCCACTTCTAAATCCAGCCCCTAGAGTTGAGCAGAAGCATAAGATTCCCCACTGCTTCATTCCATTTTCCATTAGATTACAGATGTAAATTGTTTTTGATGGTATGGTCTGTGCAGATTGAAATATTCAGAGCATATTCTGATTTTTAGTTAACACATCTGTAAGCAATTTGGCCATCACTGAATTCAACGTTTATCTCAATCGTAATAGAGAAGGATAATGACAAATATAGTTTACAATGTTATTAAGTACATCATTTTATTTAATTGTGTGAATAAAAGGAATCGTCTCCCCTTTGGGGAATTGAACCCCGGTCTCCCGCGTGACAGGCGGGGATACTGACCACTATACTAACGAGGACATATTGGCTTCAGTTCAACAGTGCTCACCTCCATGAGGTTAGGGCATGCCCTCAATCAATTCACAGTATTGTAATAGGCAGCTTTGCTTCTTTTGGTTAGGAGAAGCAATCTTTTTTCATAAATGATTACAAATCAGAAATTTCTAGCCAAAAATAATCTGCTTTAATAAGAAATGATTGATTAAAATAAATACCTATTTATCGATCTGTCTATCTATCTTTCTATCTATCTATCTATGTATATGTATATATATATATATATATACAATCAGCTCACTTTACCATTTGCAGCTTATAACCATTTACCACCAGGGGTCACTATTAACAAAAAGCATCCACTCCACTTCTAAATCTAGCCCCTAGAGTTGAGCAGAAGCATAAGATTCCCCACTGCTTCATTCCATTTTCCATTAGATTATAGATGTAAATTGTTTTTGATGGTATGGTCTGTGCAGATTGAAATATTCAGAGCATATTCTGACTTTTAGTTAACACATCTGTAAGCAATTTGGCCATCACTGAATTCAACGTTTATCTCAATTGTAATAGACACGGATAATGACAAATATAGTTTACAATGTTATTAAGTACATCATTTTATTTAATTGTGTGAATAAAAGGAATCGTCTCCCCGTCGGGGAATTGAACCCCGGTCTCCCGCGTGACAGGCGGGGATACTGACCACTATACTAACGAGGACATATTGGCTTCAGTTCAACAGTGCTCACCTCCATGAGGTTAGGGCATGCCCTCAATCAATTCACAGTATTGTAATAGGCAGCTTTGCTTCTTTTGGTTAGGAGAAGCAATCTTTTTTCATAAATGATTACAAATCAGAAATTCCTAGCCAAAAATAATCTGCTTTAATAAGAAATGATTGATTAAAATAAATACCTATTTATCGATCTGTCTATCTATCTTTCTATCTATCTATGTATATGTATATATATATATATATATATATATATATATATATACAATCAGCTCACTTTAACATTTGCAGCTTATAACCATTTACCACCAGGGGTCACTACTAACAAAAAGCATCCACTCCACTTCTAAATCCAGCCCCTAGAGTTGAGCAGAAGCATAAGATTCCCCACTGCTTCATTCCATTTTCCATTAGATTACAGATGTAAATTGTTTTTGATGGTATGGTCTGTGCAGATTGAAATATTCAGAGCATATTCTGACTTTTAGTTAACACATCTGTAAGCAATTTGGCCATCACTGAATTCAACGTTTATCTCAATCGTAATAGAGAAGGATAATGACAAATATAGTTTACAATGTTATTAAGTACATCATTTTATTTAATTGTGTGAATAAAAGGAATCGTCTCCCCGTCGGGGAATTGAACCCCGGTCTCCCGCGTGACAGGCGGGGATACTGACCACTATACTAACGAGGACATATTGGCTTCAGTTCAACAGTGCTCACCTCCATGAGGTTAGGGCATGCCCTCAATCAATTCACAGTATTGTAATAGGCAGCTTTGCTTCTTTTGGTTAGGAGAAGCAATCTTTTTTCATAAATGATTACAAATCAGAAATTCCTAGCCAAAAATAATCTGCTTTAATAAGAAATGATTGATTAAAATAAATACCTATTTATCGATCTGTCTATCTATCTTTCTATCTATCTATGTATATGTATATATATATATATATATATATATATATACAATCAGCTCACTTTACCATTTGCAGCTTATAACCATTTACCACCAGGGGTCACTACTAACAAAAAGCATCCACTCCACTTCTAAATCCAGCCCCTAGAGTTGAGCAGAAGCATAAGATTCCCCACTGCTTCATTCCATTTTCCATTAGATTACAGATGTAAATTGTTTTTGATGGTATGGTCTGTGCAGATTGAAATATTCAGAGCATATTCTGACTTTTAGTTAACACATCTGTAAGCAATTTGGCCATCACTGAATTCAACGTTTATCTCAATCGTAATAGACAAGGATAATGACAAATATAGTTTACAATGTTATTAAGTACATCATTTTATTTAATTGTGTGAATAAAAGGAATCGTCTCCCCGTCGGGGAATTGAACCCCAGTCTCCCGCGTGACAGGCGGGGATACTGACCACTATACTAACGAGGACATATTGGCTTCAGTTCAACAGTGCTCACCTCCATGAGGTTAGGGCATGCCCTCAATCAATTCACAGTATTGTAATAGGCAGCTTTGCTTCCTTTGGTTAGGAGAAGCAATCTTTTTTCATAAATGATTACAAATCAGAAATTCCTAGCCAAAAATAATCTGCTTTAATAAGAAATGATTGATTAAAATAAATACCTATTTATCGATCTGTCTATCTATCTTTCTATCTATCTATGTATATGTATATATATATATATATATATATATATATATATATACAATCAGCTCACTTTACCATTTGCAGCTTATAACCATTTACCACCAGGGGTCACTATTAACAAAAAGCATCCACTCCACTTCTAAATCTAGCCCCTAGAGTTGAGCAGAAGCATAAGATTCCCCACTGCTTCATTCCATTTTCCATTAGATTATAGATGTAAATTGTTTTTGATGGTATGGTCTGTGCAGATTGAAATATTCAGAGCATATTCTGACTTTTAGTTAACACATCTGTAAGCAATTTGGCCATCACTGAATTCAACGTTTATCTCAATTGTAATAGACACGGATAATGACAAATATAGTTTACAATGTTATTAAGTACATCATTTTATTTAATTGTGTGAATAAAAGGAATCGTCTCCCCGTCGGGGAATTGAACCCCGGTCTCCCGCGTGACAGGCGGGGATACTGACCACTATACTAACGAGGACATATTGGCTTCAGTTCAACAGTGCTCACCTCCATGAGGTTAGGGCATGCCCTCAATCAATTCACAGTATTGTAATAGGCAGCTTTGCTTCTTTTGGTTAGGAGAAGCAATCTTTTTTCATAAATGATTACAAATCAGAAATTCCTAGCCAAAAATAATCTGCTTTAATAAGAAATGATTGATTAAAATAAATACCTATTTATCGATCTGTCTATCTATCTTTCTATCTAGCTATGTATATGTATATATATATATATATATATATATATATATATACAATCAGCTCACTTTAACATTTGCAGCTTATAACCATTTACCACCAGGGGTCACTACTAACAAAAAGCATCCACTCCACTTCTAAATCCAGCCCCTAGAGTTGAGCAGAAGCATAAGATTCCCCACTGCTTCATTCCATTTTCCATTAGATTACAGATGTAAATTGTTTTTGATGGTATGGTCTGTGCAGATTGAAATATTCAGAGCATATTCTGACTTTTAGTTAACACATCTGTAAGCAATTTGGCCATCACTGAATTCAACGTTTATCTCAATCGTAATAGAGAAGGATAATGACAAATATAGTTTACAATGTTATTAAGTACATCATTTTATTTAATTGTGTGAATAAAAGGAATCGTCTCCCCGTCGGGGAATTGAACCCCGGTCTCCAGCGTGACAGGCGGGGATACTGACCACTATACTAACGAGGACATATTGGCTTCAGTTCAACAGTGCTCACCTCCATGAGGTTAGGGCATGCCCTCAATCAATTCACAGTATTGTAATAGGCAGCTTTGCTTCTTTTGGTTAGGAGAAGCAATCTTTTTTCATAAATGATTACAAATCAGAAATTCCTAGCTAAAAATAATCTGCTTTAATAAGAAATGATTGATTAAAATAAATACCTATTTATCGATCTGTCTATCTATCTTTCTATCTATCTATGTATATGTATATATATATATATATATATATATATATATATATATATATATATATATATATATATATACAATCAGCTCACTTTAACATTTGCAGCTTATAACCATTTACCACCAGGGGTCACTACTAACAAAAAGCATCCACTCCACTTCTAAATCCAGCCCCTAGAGTTGAGCAGAAGCATAAGATTCCCCACTGCTTCATTCCATTTTCCATTAGATTACAGATGTAAATTGTTTTTGATGGTATGGTCTGTGCAGATTGAAATATTCAGAGCATATTCTGACTTTTAGTTAACACATCTGTAAGCAATTTGGCCATCACTGAATTCAACGTTTATCTCAATCGTAATAGACAAGGATAATGACAAATATAGTTTACAATGTTATTAAGTACATCATTTTATTTAATTGTGTGAATAAAAGGAATCGTCTCCCCGTCGGGGAATTGAACCCCAGTCTCCCGCGTGACAGGCGGGGATACTGACCACTATACTAACGAGGACATATTGGCTTCAGTTCAACAGTGCTCACCTCCATGAGGTTAGGGCATGCCCTCAATCAATTCACAGTATTGTAATAGGCAGCTTTGCTTCCTTTGGTTAGGAGAAGCAATCTTTTTTCATAAATGATTACAAATCAGAAATTCCTAGCCAAAAATAATCTGCTTTAATAAGAAATGATTGATTAAAATAAATACCTATTTATCGATCTGTCTATCTATCTTTCTATCTATCTATGTATATGTATATATATATATATATATATATATATATACAATCAGCTCACTTTACCATTTGCAGCTTATAACCATTTACCACCAGGGGTCACTATTAACAAAAAGCATCCACTCCACTTCTAAATCTAGCCCCTAGAGTTGAGCAGAAGCATAAGATTCCCCACTGCTTCATTCCATTTTCCATTAGATTATAGATGTAAATTGTTTTTGATGGTATGGTCTGTGCAGATTGAAATATTCAGAGCATATTCTGACTTTTAGTTAACACATCTGTAAGCAATTTGGCCATCACTGAATTCAACGTTTATCTCAATTGTAATAGACACGGATAATGACAAATATAGTTTACAATGTTATTAAGTACATCATTTTATTTAATTGTGTGAATAAAAGGAATCGTCTCCCCGTCGGGGAATTGAACCCCGGTCTCCCGCGTGACAGGCGGGGATACTGACCACTATACTAACGAGGACATATTGGCTTCAGTTCAACAGTGCTCACCTCCATGAGGTTAGGGCATGCCCTCAATCAATTCACAGTATTGTAATAGGCAGCTTTGCTTCTTTTGGTTAGGAGAAGCAATCTTTTTTCATAAATGATTACAAATCAGAAATTCCTAGCCAAAAATAATCTGCTTTAATAAGAAATGATTGATTAAAATAAATACCTATTTATCGATCTGTCTATCTATCTTTCTATCTATCTATGTATATGTATATATATATATATATATATATATATATATATATACAATCAGCTCACTTTAACATTTGCAGCTTATAACCATTTACCACCAGGGGTCACTACTAACAAAAAGCATCCACTCCACTTCTAAATCCAGCCCCTAGAGTTGAGCAGAAGCATAAGATTCCCCACTGCTTCATTCCATTTTCCATTAGATTACAGATGTAAATTGTTTTTGATGGTATGGTCTGTGCAGATTGAAATATTCAGAGCATATTCTGACTTTTAGTTAACACATCTGTAAGCAATTTGGCCATCACTGAATTCAACGTTTATCTCAATCGTAATAGAGAAGGATAATGACAAATATAGTTTACAATGTTATTAAGTACATCATTTTATTTAATTGTGTGAATAAAAGGAATCGTCTCCCCTTTGGGGAATTGAACCCCGGTCTCCCGCGTGACAGGCGGGGATACTGACCACTATACTAACGAGGACATATTGGCTTCAGTTCAACAGTGCTCACCTCCATGAGGTTAGGGCATGCCCTCAATCAATTCACAGTATTGTAATAGGCAGCTTTGCTTCTTTTGGTTAGGAGAAGCAATCTTTTTTCATAAATGATTACAAATCAGAAATTTCTAGCCAAAAATAATCTGCTTTAATAAGAAATGATTGATTAAAATAAATACCTATTTATCGATCTGTCTATCTATCTTTCTATCTATCTATCTATGTATATGTATATATATATATATATATATATATATATATACAATCAGCTCACTTTACCATTTGCAGCTTATAACCATTTACCACCAGGGGTCACTACTAACAAAAAGCATCCACTCCACTTCTAAATCCAGCCCCTAGAGTTGAGCAGAAGCATAAGATTCCCCACTGCTTCATTCCATTTTCCATTAGATTACAGATGTAAATTGTTTTTGATGGTATGGTCTGTGCAGATTGAAATATTCAGAGCATATTCTGACTTTTAGTTAACACATCTGTAAGCAATTTGGCCATCACTGAATTCAACGTTTATCTCAATCGTAATAGAGAAGGATAATGACAAATATAGTTTACAATGTTATTAAGTACATCATTTTATTTAATTGTGTGAATAAAAGGAATCGTCTCCCCGTCGGGGAATTGAACCCCGGTCTCCCGCGTGACAGGCGGGGATACTGACCACTATACTAACGAGGACATATTGGCTTCAGTTCAACAGTGCTCACCTCCATGAGGTTAGGGCATGCCCTCAATCAATTCACAGTATTGTAATAGGCAGCTTTGCTTCTTTTGGTTAGGAGAAGCAATCTTTTTTCATAAATGATTACAAATCAGAAATTCCTAGCCAAAAATAATCTGCTTTAATAAGAAATGATTGATTAAAATAAATACCTATTTATCGATCTGTCTATCTATCTTTCTATCTATCTATGTATATGTATATATATATATATATATATATATATATACAATCAGCTCACTTTACCATTTGCAGCTTATAACCATTTACCACCAGGGGTCACTACTAACAAAAAGCATCCACTCCACTTCTAAATCCAGCCCCTAGAGTTGAGCAGAAGCATAAGATTCCCCACTGCTTCATTCCATTTTCCATTAGATTACAGATGTAAATTGTTTTTGATGGTATGGTCTGCGCAGATTGAAATATTCAGAGCATATTCTGACTTTTAGTTAACACATCTGTAAGCAATTTGGCCATCACTGAATTCAACGTTTATCTCAATCGTAATAGACAAGGATAATGACAAATATAGTTTACAATGTTATTAAGTACATCATTTTATTTAATTGTGTGAATAAAAGGAATCGTCTCCCCGTCGGGGAATTGAACCCCAGTCTCCCGCGTGACAGGCGGGGATACTGACCACTATACTAACGAGGACATATTGGCTTCAGTTCAACAGTGCTCACCTCCATGAGGTTAGGGCATGCCCTCAATCAATTCACAGTATTGTAATAGGCAGCTTTGCTTCCTTTGGTTAGGAGAAGCAATCTTTTTTCATAAATGATTACAAATCAGAAATTCCTAGCCAAAAATAATCTGCTTTAATAAGAAATGATTGATTAAAATAAATACCTATTTATCGATCTGTCTATCTATCTTTCTATCTATCTATGTATATGTATATATATATATATATATATATATATATACAATCAGCTCACTTTACCATTTGCAGCTTATAACCATTTACCACCAGGGGTCACTACTAACAAAAAGCATCCACTCCACTTCTAAATCCAGCCCCTAGAGTTGAGCAGAAGCATAAGATTCCCCACTGCTTCATTCCATTTTCCATTAGATTACAGATGTAAATTGTTTTTGATGGTATGGTCTGTGCAGATTGAAATATTCAGAGCATATTCTGACTTTTAGTTAACACATCTGTAAGCAATTTGGCCATCACTGAATTCAACGTTTATCTCAATCGTAATAGACAAGGATAATGACAAATATAGTTTACAATGTTATTAAGTACATCATTTTATTTAATTGTGTGAATAAAAGGAATCGTCTCCCCGTCGGGGAATTGAACCCCAGTCTCCCGCGTGACAGGCGGGGATACTGACCACTATACTAACGACGACATATTGGCTTCAGTTCAACAGTGCTCACCTCCATGAGGTTAGGGCATGCCCTCAATCAATTCACAGTATTGTAATAGGCAGCTTTGCTTCCTTTGGTTAGGAGAAGCAATCTTTTTTCATAAATGATTACAAATCAGAAATTCCTAGCCAAAAATAATCTGCTTTAATAAGAAATGATTGATTAAAATAAATACCTATTTATCGATCTGTCTATCTATCTTTCTATCTATCTATGTATATGTATATATATGTATATATATATATATATATATACAATCAGCTCACTTTACCATTTGCAGCTTATAACCATTTACCACCAGGGGTCACTATTAACAAAAAGCATCCACTCCACTTCTAAATCTAGCCCCTAGAGTTGAGCAGAAGCATAAGATTCCCCACTGCTTCATTCCATTTTCCATTAGATTATAGATGTAAATTGTTTTTGATGGTATGGTCTGTGCAGATTGAAATATTCAGAGCATATTCTGACTTTTAGTTAACACATCTGTAAGCAATTTGGCCATCACTGAATTCAACGTTTATCTCAATCGTAATAGACAAGGATAATGACAAATATAGTTTACAATGTTATTAAGTACATCATTTTATTTAATTGTGTGAATAAAAGGAATCATCTCCCCGTCGGGGAATTGAACCCCGGTCTCCCGCGTGACAGGCGGGAATACTGACCACTATACTAACGAGGACATATTGGCTTCAGTTCAACAGTGCTCACCTCCATGAGGTTAGGGCATGCCCTCAATCAATTCACAGTATTGTAATATGCAGCTTTGCTTCTTTTGGTTAGGAGAAGCAATCTTTTTTCATAAATGATTACAAATCAGAAATTCCTAGCCAAAAATAATCTGCTTTAATAAGAAATGATTGATTAAAATAAATACCTATTTATCGATCTGTCTATCTATCTTTCTATCTATCTATGTATATGTATATATATATATATATATATACAATCAGCTCACTTTACCATTTGCAGCTTATAACCATTTACCACCAGGGGTCACTATTAACAAAAAGCATCCACTCCACTTCTAAATCTAGCCCCTAGAGTTGAGCAGAAGCATAAGATTCCCCACTGCTTCATTCCATTTTCCATTAGATTATAGATGTAAATTGTTTTTGATGGTATGGTCTGTGCAGATTGAAATATTCAGAGCATATTCTGACTTTTAGTTAACACATCTGTAAGCAATTTGGCCATCACTGAATTCAACGTTTATCTCAATTGTAATAGACACGGATAATGACAAATATAGTTTACAATGTTATTAAGTACATCATTTTATTTAATTGTGTGAATAAAAGGAATCGTCTCCCCGTCGGGGAATTGAACCCCGGTCTCCCGCGTGACAGGCGGGGATACTGACCACTATACTAACGAGGACATATTGGCTTCAGTTCAACAGTGCTCACCTCCATGAGGTTAGGGCATGCCCTCAATCAATTCACAGTATTGTAATAGGCAGCTTTGCTTCTTTTGGTTAGGAGAAGCAATCTTTTTTCATAAATGATTACAAATCAGAAATTCCTAGCCAAAAATAATCTGCTTTAATAAGAAATGATTGATTAAAATAAATACCTATTTATCGATCTGTCTATCTATCTTTCTATCTATCTATGTATATGTATATATATATATATATATATATATATATATATATATATATACAATCAGCTCACTTTAACATTTGCAGCTTATAACCATTTACCACCAGGGGTCACTACTAACAAAAAGCATCCACTCCACTTCTAAATCCAGCCCCTAGAGTTGAGCAGAAGCATAAGATTCCCCACTGCTTCATTCCATTTTCCATTAGATTACAGATGTAAATTGTTTTTGATGGTATGGTCTGTGCAGATTGAAATATTCAGAGCATATTCTGACTTTTAGTTAACACATCTGTAAGCAATTTGGCCATCACTGAATTCAACGTTTATCTCAATCGTAATAGAGAAGGATAATGACAAATATAGTTTACAATGTTATTAAGTACATCATTTTATTTAATTGTGTGAATAAAAGGAATCGTCTCCCCTTTGGGGAATTGAACCCCGGTCTCCCGCGTGACAGGCGGGGATACTGACCACTATACTAACGAGGACATATTGGCTTCAGTTCAACAGTGCTCACCTCCATGAGGTTAGGGCATGCCCTCAATCAATTCACAGTATTGTAATAGGCAGCTTTGCTTCTTTTGGTTAGGAGAAGCAATCTTTTTTCATAAATGATTACAAATCAGAAATTTCTAGCCAAAAATAATCTGCTTTAATAAGAAATGATTGATTAAAATAAATACCTATTTATCGATCTGTCTATCTATCTTTCTATCTATCTATCTATGTATATGTATATATATATATATATATACATATATATACAATCAGCTCACTTTACCATTTGCAGCTTATAACCATTTACCACCAGGGGTCACTATTAACAAAAAGCATCCACTCCACTTCTAAATCTAGCCCCTAGAGTTGAGCAGAAGCATAAGATTCCCCACTGCTTCATTCCATTTTCCATTAGATTATAGATGTAAATTGTTTTTGATGGTATGGTCTGTGCAGATTGAAATATTCAGAGCATATTCTGACTTTTAGTTAACACATCTGTAAGCAATTTGGCCATCACTGAATTCAACGTTTATCTCAATCGTAATAGACAAGGATAATGACAAATATAGTTTACAATGTTATTAAGTACATCATTTTATTTAATTGTGTGAATAAAAGGAATCATCTCCCCGTCGGGGAATTGAACCCCGGTCTCCCGCGTGACAGGCGGGGATACTGACCACTATACTAACGAGGACATATTGGCTTCAGTTCAACAGTGCTCACCTCCATGAGGTTAGGGCATGCCCTCAATCAATTCACAGTATTGTAATAGGCAGCTTTGCTTCTTTTGGTTAGGAGAAGCAATCTTTTTTCATAAATGATTACAAATCAGAAATTCCTAGCCAAAAATAATCTGCTTTAATAAGAAATGATTGATTAAAATAAATACCTATTTATCGATCTGTCTATCTATCTTTCTATCTATCTATGTATATGTATATATATATATATATATATACAATCAGCTCACTTTACCATTTGCAGCTTATAACCATTTACCACCAGGGGTCACTATTAACAAAAAGCATCCACTCCACTTCTAAATCTAGCCCCTAGAGTTGAGCAGAAGCATAAGATTCCCCACTGCTTCATTCCATTTTCCATTAGATTATAGATGTAAATTGTTTTTGATGGTATGGTCTGTGCAGATTGAAATATTCAGAGCATATTCTGACTTTTAGTTAACACATCTGTAAGCAATTTGGCCATCACTGAATTCAACGTTTATCTCAATTGTAATAGACACGGATAATGACAAATATAGTTTACAATGTTATTAAGTACATCATTTTATTTAATTGTGTGAATAAAAGGAATCGTCTCCCCGTCGGGGAATTGAACCCCGGTCTCCCGCGTGACAGGCGGGGATACTGACCACTATACTAACGAGGACATATTGGCTTCAGTTCAACAGTGCTCACCTCCATGAGGTTAGGGCATGCCCTCAATCAATTCACAGTATTGTAATAGGCAGCTTTGCTTCTTTTGGTTAGGAGAAGCAATCTTTTTTCATAAATGATTACAAATCAGAAATTCCTAGCCAAAAATAATCTGCTTTAATAAGAAATGATTGATTAAAATAAATACCTATTTATCGATCTGTCTATCTATCTTTCTATCTATCTATGTATATGTATATATATATATATATATATATATATATATATATATATATATACAATCAGCTCACTTTAACATTTGCAGCTTATAACCATTTACCACCAGGGGTCACTACTAACAAAAAGCATCCACTCCACTTCTAAATCCAGCCCCTAGAGTTGAGCAGAAGCATAAGATTCCCCACTGCTTCATTCCATTTTCCATTAGATTACAGATGTAAATTGTTTTTGATGGTATGGTCTGTGCAGATTGAAATATTCAGAGCATATTCTGACTTTTAGTTAACACATCTGTAAGCAATTTGGCCATCACTGAATTCAACGTTTATCTCAATCGTAATAGAGAAGGATAATGACAAATATAGTTTACAATGTTATTAAGTACATCATTTTATTTAATTGTGTGAATAAAAGGAATCGTCTCCCCTTTGGGGAATTGAACCCCGGTCTCCCGCGTGACAGGCGGGGATACTGACCACTATACTAACGAGGACATATTGGCTTCAGTTCAACAGTGCTCACCTCCATGAGGTTAGGGCATGCCCTCAATCAATTCACAGTATTGTAATAGGCAGCTTTGCTTCTTTTGGTTAGGAGAAGCAATCTTTTTTCATAAATGATTACAAATCAGAAATTTCTAGCCAAAAATAATCTGCTTTAATAAGAAATGATTGATTAAAATAAATACCTATTTATCGATCTGTCTATCTATCTTTCTATCTATCTATCTATGTATATGTATATATATATATATATATACAATCAGCTCACTTTACCATTTGCAGCTTATAACCATTTACCACCAGGGGTCACTATTAACAAAAAGCATCCACTCCACTTCTAAATCTAGCCCCTAGAGTTGAGCAGAAGCATAAGATTCCCCACTGCTTCATTCCATTTTCCATTAGATTATAGATGTAAATTGTTTTTGATGGTATGGTCTGTGCAGATTGAAATATTCAGAGCATATTCTGACTTTTAGTTAACACATCTGTAAGCAATTTGGCCATCACTGAATTCAACGTTTATCTCAATTGTAATAGACACGGATAATGACAAATATAGTTTACAATGTTATTAAGTACATCATTTTATTTAATTGTGTGAATAAAAGGAATCGTCTCCCCGTCGGGGAATTGAACCCCGGTCTCCCGCGTGACAGGCGGGGATACTGACCACTATACTAACGAGGACATATTGGCTTCAGTTCAACAGTGCTCACCTCCATGAGGTTAGGGCATGCCCTCAATCAATTCACAGTATTGTAATAGGCAGCTTTGCTTCTTTTGGTTAGGAGAAGCAATCTTTTTTCATAAATGATTACAAATCAGAAATTCCTAGCCAAAAATAATCTGCTTTAATAAGAAATGATTGATTAAAATAAATACCTATTTATCGATCTGTCTATCTATCTTTCTATCTATCTATGTATATGTATATATATATATATATATATATATATATATATATATATATATATATACAATCAGCTCACTTTAACATTTGCAGCTTATAACCATTTACCACCAGGGGTCACTACTAACAAAAAGCATCCACTCCACTTCTAAATCCAGCCCCTAGAGTTGAGCAGAAGCATAAGATTCCCCACTGCTTCATTCCATTTTCCATTAGATTACAGATGTAAATTGTTTTTGATGGTATGGTCTGTGCAGATTGAAATATTCAGAGCATATTCTGACTTTTAGTTAACACATCTGTAAGCAATTTGGCCATCACTGAATTCAACGTTTATCTCAATCGTAATAGAGAAGGATAATGACAAATATAGTTTACAATGTTATTAAGTACATCATTTTATTTAATTGTGTGAATAAAAGGAATCGTCTCCCCGTCGGGGAATTGAACCCCGGTCTCCCGCGTGACAGGCGGGGATACTGACCACTATACTAACGAGGACATATTGGCTTCAGTTCAACAGTGCTCACCTCCATGAGGTTAGGGCATGCCCTCAATCAATTCACAGTATTGTAATAGGCAGCTTTGCTTCTTTTGGTTAGGAGAAGCAATCTTTTTTCATAAATGATTACAAATCAGAAATTCCTAGCCAAAAATAATCTGCTTTAATAAGAAATGATTGATTAAAATAAATACCTATTTATCGATCTGTCTATCTATCTTTCTATCTATGTATATGTATATATATATATATATATATATATATATACAATCAGCTCACTTTACCATTTGCAGCTTATAACCATTTACCACCAGGGGTCACTACTAACAAAAAGCATCCACTCCACTTCTAAATCCAGCCCCTAGAGTTGAGCAGAAGCATAAGATTCCCCACTGCTTCATTCCATTTTCCATTAGATTACAGATGTAAATTGTTTTTGATGGTATGGTCTGTGCAGATTGAAATATTCAGAGCATATTCTGACTTTTAGTTAACACATCTGTAAGCAATTTGGCCATCACTGAATTCAACGTTTATCTCAATCGTAATAGACAAGGATAATGACAAATATAGTTTACAATGTTATTAAGTACATCATTTTATTTAATTGTGTGAATAAAAGGAATCGTCTCCCCGTCGGGGAATTGAACCCCAGTCTCCCGCGTGACAGGCGGGGATACTGACCACTATACTAACGAGGACATATTGGCTTCAGTTCAACAGTGCTCACCTCCATGAGGTTAGGGCATGCCCTCAATCAATTCACAGTATTGTAATAGGCAGCTTTGCTTCCTTTGGTTAGGAGAAGCAATCTTTTTTCATAAATGATTACAAATCAGAAATTCCTAGCCAAAAATAATCTGCTTTAATAAGAAATGATTGATTAAAATAAATACCTATTTATCGATCTGTCTATCTATCTTTCTATCTATCTATGTATATGTATATATATATATATATATATATATATATATATACAATCAGCTCACTTTACCATTTGCAGCTTATAACCATTTACCACCAGGGGTCACTATTAACAAAAAGCATCCACTCCACTTCTAAATCTAGCCCCTAGAGTTGAGCAGAAGCATAAGATTCCCCACTGCTTCATTCCATTTTCCATTAGATTATAGATGTAAATTGTTTTTGATGGTATGGTCTGTGCAGATTGAAATATTCAGAGCATATTCTGACTTTTAGTTAACACATCTGTAAGCAATTTGGCCATCACTGAATTCAACGTTTATCTCAATTGTAATAGACACGGATAATGACAAATATAGTTTACAATGTTATTAAGTACATCATTTTATTTAATTGTGTGAATAAAAGGAATCGTCTCCCCGTCGGGGAATTGAACCCCGGTCTCCCGCGTGACAGGCGGGGATACTGACCACTATACTAACGAGGACATATTGGCTTCAGTTCAACAGTGCTCACCTCCATGAGGTTAGGGCATGCCCTCAATCAATTCACAGTATTGTAATAGGCAGCTTTGCTTCTTTTGGTTAGGAGAAGCAATCTTTTTTCATAAATGATTACAAATCAGAAATTTCTAGCCAAAAATAATCTGCTTTAATAAGAAATGATTGATTAAAATAAATACCTATTTATCGATCTGTCTATCTATCTTTCTATCTATCTATGTATATGTATATATATATATATATATATATATATATATATACAATCAGCTCACTTTAACATTTGCAGCTTATAACCATTTACCACCAGGGGTCACTACTAACAAAAAGCATCCACTCCACTTCTAAATCCAGCCCCTAGAGTTGAGCAGAAGCATAAGATTCCCCACTGCTTCATTCCATTTTCCATTAGATTACAGATGTAAATTGTTTTTGATGGTATGGTCTGTGCAGATTGAAATATTCAGAGCATATTCTGACTTTTAGTTAACACATCTGTAAGCAATTTGGCCATCACTGAATTCAACGTTTATCTCAATCGTAATAGAGAAGGATAATGACAAATATAGTTTACAATGTTATTAAGTACATCATTTTATTTAATTGTGTGAATAAAAGGAATCGTCTCCCCGTCGGGGAATTGAACCCCGGTCTCCAGCGTGACAGGCGGGGATACTGACCACTATACTAACGAGGACATATTGGCTTCAGTTCAACAGTGCTCACCTCCATGAGGTTAGGGCATGCCCTCAATCAATTCACAGTATTGTAATAGGCAGCTTTGCTTCTTTTGGTTAGGAGAAGCAATCTTTTTTCATAAATGATTACAAATCAGAAATTCCTAGCTAAAAATAATCTGCTTTAATAAGAAATGATTGATTAAAATAAATACCTATTTATCGATCTGTCTATCTATCTTTCTATCTATCTATGTATATGTATATATATATATATATATATATATATATATATATATATATATATATATATATATATATATACAATCAGCTCACTTTAACATTTGCAGCTTATAACCATTTACCACCAGGGGTCACTACTAACAAAAAGCATCCACTCCACTTCTAAATCCAGCCCCTAGAGTTGAGCAGAAGCATAAGATTCCCCACTGCTTCATTCCATTTTCCATTAGATTACAGATGTAAATTGTTTTTGATGGTATGGTCTGTGCAGATTGAAATATTCAGAGCATATTCTGACTTTTAGTTAACACATCTGTAAGCAATTTGGCCATCACTGAATTCAACGTTTATCTCAATCGTAATAGAGAAGGATAATGACAAATATAGTTTACAATGTTATTAAGTACATCATTTTATTTAATTGTGTGAATAAAAGGAATCGTCTCCCCGTCGGGGAATTGAACCCCGGTCTCCCGCGTGACAAGCGGGGATACTGACCACTATACTAACGAGGACATATTGGCTTCAGCTCAACAGTGCTCACCTCCATGAGGTTAGGGCATGCCCTCAATCAATTCACAGTATTGTAATAGGCAGCTTTGCTTCTTTTGGTTAGGAGAAGCAATCTTTTTTCATAAATGATTACAAATCAGAAATTCCTAGCCAAAAATAATCTGCTTTAATAAGAAATGATTGATAAAAATAAATACCTATTTATCGATCTGTCTATCTATCTTTCTATCTATCTATGTATATGTATATATATATATATATATATATATATATATACAATCAGCTCACTTTACCATTTGCAGCTTATAACCATTTACCACCAGGGGTCACTATTAACAAAAAGCATCCACTCCACTTCTAAATCTAGCCCCTAGAGTTGAGCAGAAGCATAAGATTCCCCACTGCTTCATTCCATTTTCCATTAGATTATAGATGTAAATTGTTTTTGATGGTATGGTCTGTGCAGATTGAAATATTCAGAGCATATTCTGACTTTTAGTTAACACATCTGTAAGCAATTTGGCCATCACTGAATTCAACGTTTATCTCAATCGTAATAGACAAGGATAATGACAAATATAGTTTACAATGTTATTAAGTACATCATTTTATTTAATTGTGTGAATAAAAGGAATCATCTCCCCGTCGGGGAATTGAACCCCGGTCTCCCGCGTGACAGGCGGGGATACTGACCACTATACTAACGAGGACATATTGGCTTCAGTTCAACAGTGCTCACCTCCATGAGGTTAGGGCATGCCCTCAATCAATTCACAGTATTGTAATAGGCAGCTTTGCTTCTTTTGGTTAGGAGAAGCAATCTTTTTTCATAAATGATTACAAATCAGAAATTCCTAGCCAAAAATAATCTGCTTTAATAAGAAATGATTGATTAAAATAAATACCTATTTATCGATCTGTCTATCTATCTTTCTATCTATCTATGTATATGTATATGTATATATATATATATATATATATATATATACATATATACAATCAGCTCACTTTAACATTTGCAGCTTATAACCATTTACCACCAGGGGTCACTACTAACAAAAAGCATCCACTCCACTTCTAAATCCAGCCCCTAGAGTTGAGCAGAAGCATAAGATTCCCCACTGCTTCATTCCATTTTCCATTAGATTACAGATGTAAATTGTTTTTGATGGTATGGTCTGTGCAGATTGAAATATTCAGAGCAATTTCTGACTTTTAGTTAACACATCTGTAAGCAATTTGGCCATCACTGAATTCAACGTTTATCTCAATCGTAATAGAGAAGGATAATGACAAATATAGTTTACAATGTTATTAAGTACATCATTTTATTTAATTGTGTGAATAAAAGGAATCGTCTCCCCTTTGGGGAATTGAACCCCGGTCTCCCGCGTGACAGGCGGGGATACTGACCACTATACTAACGAGGACATATTGGCTTCAGTTCAACAGTGCTCACCTCCATGAGGTTAGGGCATGCCCTCAATCAATTCACAGTATTGTAATAGGCAGCTTTGCTTCTTTTGGTTAGGAGAAGCAATCTTTTTTCATAAATGATTACAAATCAGAAATTTCTAGCCAAAAATAATCTGCTTTAATAAGAAATGATTGATTAAAATAAATACCTATTTATCGATCTGTCTATCTATCTTTCTATCTATCTATCTATGTATATGTATATATATATATATATATACAATCAGCTCACTTTACCATTTGCAGCTTATAACCATTTACCACCAGGGGTCACTATTAACAAAAAGCATCCACTCCACTTCTAAATCTAGCCCCTAGAGTTGAGCAGAAGCATAAGATTCCCCACTGCTTCATTCCATTTTCCATTAGATTATAGATGTAAATTGTTTTTGATGGTATGGTCTGTGCAGATTGAAATATTCAGAGCATATTCTGACTTTTAGTTAACACATCTGTAAGCAATTTGGCCATCACTGAATTCAACGTTTATCTCAATTGTAATAGACACGGATAATGACAAATATAGTTTACAATGTTATTAAGTACATCATTTTATTTAATTGTGTGAATAAAAGGAATCGTCTCCCCGTCGGGGAATTGAACCCCGGTCTCCCGCGTGACAGGCGGGGATACTGACCACTATACTAACGAGGACATATTGGCTTCAGTTCAACAGTGCTCACCTCCATGAGGTTAGGGCATGCCCTCAATCAATTCACAGTATTGTAATAGGCAGCTTTGCTTCTTTTGGTTAGGAGAAGCAATCTTTTTTCATAAATGATTACAAATCAGAAATTCCTAGCCAAAAATAATCTGCTTTAATAAGAAATGATTGATTAAAATAAATACCTATTTATCGATCTGTCTATCTATCTTTCTATCTATCTATGTATATGTATATATATATATATATATATATATATATATACAATCAGCTCACTTTACCATTTGCAGCTTATAACCATTTACCACCAGGGGTCACTATTAACAAAAAGCATCCACTCCACTTCTAAATCTAGCCCCTAGAGTTGAGCAGAAGCATAAGATTCCCCACTGCTTCATTCCATTTTCCATTAGATTATAGATGTAAATTGTTTTTGATGGTATGGTCTGTGCAGATTGAAATATTCAGAGCATATTCTGACTTTTAGTTAACACATCTGTAAGCAATTTGGCCATCACTGAATTCAACGTTTATCTCAATTGTAATAGACACGGATAATGACAAATATAGTTTACAATGTTATTAAGTACATCATTTTATTTAATTGTGTGAATAAAAGGAATCGTCTCCCCTTTGGGGAATTGAACCCCGGTCTCCCGCGTGACAGGCGGGGATACTGACCACTATACTAACGAGGACATATTGGCTTCAGTTCAACAGTGCTCACCTCCATGAGGTTAGGGCATGCCCTCAATCAATTCACAGTATTGTAATAGGCAGCTTTGCTTCCTTTGGTTAGGAGAAGCAATCTTTTTTCATAAATGATTACAAATCAGAAATTCCTAGCCAAAAATAATCTGCTTTAATAAGAAATGATTGATTAAAATAAATACCTATTTATCGATCTGTCTATCTATCTTTCTATCTATCTATGTATATGTATATATATATATATATATATATATATATATACAATCAGCTCACTTTACCATTTGCAGCTTATAACCATTTACCACCAGGGGTCACTATTAACAAAAAGCATCCACTCCACTTCTAAATCTAGCCCCTAGAGTTGAGCAGAAGCATAAGATTCCCCACTGCTTCATTCCATTTTCCATTAGATTATAGATGTAAATTGTTTTTGATGGTATGGTCTGTGCAGATTGAAATATTCAGAGCATATTCTGACTTTTAGTTAACACATCTGTAAGCAATTTGGCCATCACTGAATTCAACGTTTATCTCAATTGTAATAGACACGGATAATGACAAATATAGTTTACAATGTTATTAAGTACATCATTTTATTTAATTGTGTGAATAAAAGGAATCGTCTCCCCTTTGGGGAATTGAACCCCGGTCTCCCGCGTGACAGGCGGGGATACTGACCACTATACTAACGAGGACATATTGGCTTCAGTTCAACAGTGCTCACCTCCATGAGGTTAGGGCATGCCCTCAATCAATTCACAGTATTGTAATAGGCAGCTTTGCTTCTTTTGGTTAGGAGAAGCAATCTTTTTTCATAAATGATTACAAATCAGAAATTTCTAGCCAAAAATAATCTGCTTTAATAAGAAATGATTGATTAAAATAAATACCTATTTATCGATCTGTCTATCTATCTTTCTATCTATCTATGTATATGTATATATATATATATATATATATATATATATATATATATATACAATCAGCTCACTTTAACATTTGCAGCTTATAACCATTTACCACCAGGGGTCACTACTAACAAAAAGCATCCACTCCACTTCTAAATCCAGCCCCTAGAGTTGAGCAGAAGCATAAGATTCCCCACTGCTTCATTCCATTTTCCATTAGATTACAGATGTAAATTGTTTTTGATGGTATGGTCTGTGCAGATTGAAATATTCAGAGCATATTCTGACTTTTAGTTAACACATCTGTAAGCAATTTGGCCATCACTGAATTCAACGTTTATCTCAATCGTAATAGAGAAGGATAATGACAAATATAGTTTACAATGTTATTAAGTACATCATTTTATTTAATTGTGTGAATAAAAGGAATCGTCTCCCCGTCGGGGAATTGAACCCCGGTCTCCCGCGTGACAGGCGGGGATACTGACCACTATACTAACGAGGACATATTGGCTTCAGTTCAACAGTGCTCACCTCCATGAGGTTAGGGCATGCCCTCAATCAATTCACAGTATTGTAATAGGCAGCTTTGCTTCTTTTGGTTAGGAGAAGCAATCTTTTTTCATAAATGATTACAAATCAGAAATTCCTAGCCAAAAATAATCTGCTTTAATAAGAAATGATTGATTAAAATAAATACCTATTTATCGATCTGTCTATCTATCTTTCTATCTATCTATGTATATGTATATATATATATATATATATATATATATACAATCAGCTCACTTTACCATTTGCAGCTTATAACCATTTACCACCAGGGGTCACTACTAACAAAAAGCATCCACTCCACTTCTAAATCCAGCCCCTAGAGTTGAGCAGAAGCATAAGATTCCCCACTGCTTCATTCCATTTTCCATTAGATTACAGATGTAAATTGTTTTTGATGGTATGGTCTGTGCAGATTGAAATATTCAGAGCATATTCTGACTTTTAGTTAACACACCTGTAAGCAATTTGGCCATCACTGAATTCAACGTTTATCTCAATCGTAATAGACAAGGATAATGACAAATATAGTTTACAATGTTATTAAGTACATCATTTTATTTAATTGTGTGAATAAAAGGAATCGTCTCCCCGTCGGGGAATTGAACCCCAGTCTCCCGCGTGACAGGCGGGGATACTGACCACTATACTAACGAGGACATATTGGCTTCAGTTCAACAGTGCTCACCTCCATGAGGTTAGGGCATGCCCTCAATCAATTCACAGTATTGTAATAGGCAGCTTTGCTTCCTTTGGTTAGGAGAAGCAATCTTTTTTCATAAATGATTACAAATCAGAAATTCCTAGCCAAAAATAATCTGCTTTAATAAGAAATGATTGATTAAAATAAATACCTATTTATCGATCTGTCTATCTATCTTTCTATCTATCTATGTATATGTATATATATATATATATATATACAATCAGCTCACTTTACCATTTGCAGCTTATAACCATTTACCACCAGGGGTCACTATTAACAAAAAGCATCCACTCCACTTCTAAATCTAGCCCCTAGAGTTGAGCAGAAGCATAAGATTCCCCACTGCTTCATTCCATTTTCCATTAGATTATAGATGTAAATTGTTTTTGATGGTATGGTCTGTGCAGATTGAAATATTCAGAGCATATTCTGACTTTTAGTTAACACATCTGTAAGCAATTTGGCCATCACTGAATTCAACGTTTATCTCAATTGTAATAGACACGGATAATGACAAATATAGTTTACAATGTTATTAAGTACATCATTTTATTTAATTGTGTGAATAAAAGGAATCGTCTCCCCGTCGGGGAATTGAACCCCGGTCTCCCGCGTGACAGGCGGGGATACTGACCACTATACTAACGAGGACATATTGGCTTCAGATCAACAGTGCTCACCTCCATGAGGTTAGGGCATGCCCTCAATCAATTCACAGTATTGTAATAGGCAGCTTTGCTTCTTTTGGTTAGGAGAAGCAATCTTTTTTCATAAATGATTACAAATCAGAAATTCCTAGCCAAAAATAATCTGCTTTAATAAGAAATGATTGATTAAAATAAATACCTATTTATCGATCTGTCTATCTATCTTTCTATCTATCTATGTATATGTATATATATATATATATATATATATATATATACAATCAGCTCACTTTACCATTTGCAGCTTATAACCATTTACCACCAGGAGTCACTACTAACAAAAAGCATCCACTCCACTTCTAAATCCAGCCCCTAGAGTTGAGCAGAAGCATAAGATTCCCCACTGCTTCATTCCATTTTCCATTAGATTACAGAAGTAAATTGTTTTTGATGGTATGGTCTGTGCAGATTGAAATATTCAGAGCATATTCTGACTTTTAGTTAACACATCTGTAAGCAATTTGGCCATCACTGAATTCAACGTTTATCTCAATCGTAATAGACAAGGATAATGACAAATATAGTTTACAATGTTATTAAGTACATCATTTTATTTAATTGTGTGAATAAAAGGAATCGTCTCCCCGTCGGGGAATTGAACCCCAGTCTCCCGCGTGACAGGCGGGGATACTGACCACTATACTAACGAGGACATATTGGCTTCAGTTCAACAGTGCTCACCTCCATGAGGTTAGGGCATGCCCTCAATCAATTCACAGTATTGTAATAGGCAGCTTTGCTTCCTTTGGTTAGGAGAAGCAATCTTTTTTCATAAATGATTACAAATCAGAAATTCCTAGCCAAAAATAATCTGCTTTAATAAGAAATGATTGATTAAAATAAATACCTATTTATCGATCTGTCTATCTATCTTTCTATCTATCTATCTATCTATGTATATGTATATATATATATATTCACTGAAAAAACCATAGGTTTCACACACGTTATAGTTAGGAATTAGCATTTAAAAAACCTTGCTAATTCACTGAAAAAACCATAGGTTTCACACATGTTATAGTTAGCTGGACATTTTACTGATAAAAAACCAATGAAATTCCCCCGTTATAGTTACTGTAGGCAACTATAACTCACGCGACCGCAATCCTCTGCTGATGCTAATACTGTATTTAGACACTTATTTGCCCATGTCTTCTTCCATTAAATTTTAGCTATACATATATTACAAATATTTTTTTTTCATAAAGACACATATGTCATCAGCAGAGGATTACGGTCGCGTGAGTTATAGTTGCCTACAGTAACTATAACGGGGGAATTTCATTGGTTTTTTATCAGTAAAATGTCCAGCTAACTATAACATGTGTGAAACCTATGGTTTTTTCAGTGAATTAGCAAGGTTTTTTAAATGCTAATTCCTAACTATAACGTGTGTGAAACCTATGGTTTTTTCAGTGAATTTGTACGGTTTTTTAAATGCTAATTTATTTATGTATTATTTTTTATATATTTATTTTACAATAAACTACGTATTAAAAATTATTATTATTTTTTTTTTTGGTTTTCACCCTGCGAATTATTTTTTTTTTTTTGCAAAAAAAATAATTTTTTTTTTGTGTTTTTCAGGGTGCGCGCACTGTGCGCGCACCCCCGCGATTTTAAAAAAAAAAAAAATTTTTTTTTGCCTTCGGGGTCCTTCAGGGACCCCCTGACAAAGGCTAGGGGGTCAGGAACTCTCTACCCTGCCCCCTTTTCACGTTCGCCACCTTCCTTTTTCACTCTCGCACTGAAAACAAACAAAATGGCGGCCGACACTTCCTGATTTCGACCGATTCGAACGTTGACTAACATGTAACCACCAATCAGAATTACGCTCGCGCACGTTAGGGTGCTCGCACGGTGCTCGCACGGTGCGCGCACCCTGCGCGCATATATATATATATATGCTTTTAAATGCTATTTTCTCCGGAAATACTGAACAGATTTACACCAGACCTACAAAAGGCACTTCCTTGACCTAGGGACTACCTCTCTGCCAAATTTTGAGTAATTCTGTTCAGCCGTTCGGGCTGTAGCTCGTTCTAAAGGTCCTATGGAAAAATGCATGGGAAAAACGCGTTTTGGGACCCCCCTTTTATCTCAGCCCCCGCTTGACGGATCCCCCCGAGACTTTCAGGGTAGGAGCGGAGCGTAGCGCCCCACCTATTTTGAGAAATTCGCGAGGATTCGTCGACCGGCGCCAAAGTTATTCAAAATAGAATGTTGAGGTTTTCCTATGAAAACGTGGTCCTAACTATAACTACCTACTGGCGACCGCCAGTAGGTAATATATACAATCAGCTCACTTTACCATTTGCAGCTTATAACCATTTACCACCAGGGGTCACTATTAACAAAAAGCATCCACTCCACTTCTAAATCTAGCCCCTAGAGTTGAGCAGAAGCATAAGATTCCCCACTGCTTCATTCCATTTTCCATTAGATTATAGATGTAAATTGTTTTTGATGGTATGGTCTGTGCAGATTGAAATATTCAGAGCATATTCTGACTTTTAGTTAACACATCTGTAAGCAATTTGGCCATCACTGAATTCAACGTTTATCTCAATTGTAATAGACACGGATAATGACAAATATAGTTTACAATGTTATTAAGTACATCATTTTATTTAATTGTGTGAATAAAAGGAATCGTCTCCCCGTCGGGGAATTGAACCCCGGTCTCCCGCGTGACAGGCGGGGATACTGACCACTATACTAACGAGGACATATTGGCTTCAGTTCAACAGTGCTCACCTCCATGAGGTTAGGGCATGCCCTCAATCAATTCACAGTATTGTAATAGGCAGCTTTGCTTCTTTTGGTTAGGAGAAGCAATCTTTTTTCATAAATGATTACAAATCAGAAATTCCTAGCCAAAAATAATCTGCTTTAATAAGAAATGATTGATTAAAATAAATACCTATTTATCGATCTGTCTATCTATCTTTCTATCTATCTATGTATATGTATATATATATATATATATATATATATATATATACAATCAGCTCACTTTAACATTTGCAGCTTATAACCATTTACCACCAGGGGTCACTACTAACAAAAAGCATCCACTCCACTTCTAAATCCAGCCCCTAGAGTTGAGCAGAAGCATAAGATTCCCCACTGCTTCATTCCATTTTCCATTAGATTACAGATGTAAATTGTTTTTGATGGTATGGTCTGTGCAGATTGAAATATTCAGAGCATATTCTGACTTTTAGTTAACACATCTGTAAGCAATTTGGCCATCACTGAATTCAACGTTTATCTCAATCGTAATAGAGAAGGATAATGACAAATATAGTTTACAATGTTATTAAGTACATCATTTTATTTAATTGTGTGAATAAAAGGAATCGTCTCCCCGTCGGGGAATTGAACCCCGGTCTCCCGCGTGACAGGCGGGGATACTGACCACTATACTAACGAGGACATATTGGCTTCAGTTCAACAGTGCTCACCTCCATGAGGTTAGGGCATGCCCTCAATCAATTCACAGTATTGTAATAGGCAGCTTTGCTTCTTTTGGTTAGGAGAAGCAATCTTTTTTCATAAATGATTACAAATCAGAAATTCCTAGCCAAAAATAATCTGCTTTAATAAGAAATGATTGATTAAAATAAATACCTATTTATCGATCTGTCTATCTATCTTTCTATCTATCTATGTATATGTATATATATATATATATATATATATATATATACAATCAGCTCACTTTACCATTTGCAGCTTATAACCATTTACCACCAGGGGTCACTATTAACAAAAAGCATCCACTCCACTTCTAAATCTAGCCCCTAGAGTTGAGCAGAAGCATAAGATTCCCCACTGCTTCATTCCATTTTCCATTAGATTATAGATGTAAATTGTTTTTGATGGTATGGTCTGTGCAGATTGAAATATTCAGAGCATATTCTGACTTTTAGTTAACACATCTGTAAGCAATTTGGCCATCACTGAATTCAACGTTTATCTCAATCGTAATAGACAAGGATAATGACAAATATAGTTTACAATGTTATTAAGTACATCATTTTATTTAATTGTGTGAATAAAAGGAATCGTCTCCCCGTCGGGGAATTGAACCCCGGTCTCCCGCGTGACAGGCGGGGATACTGACCACTATACTAACGAGGACATATTGGCTTCAGTTCAACAGTGCTCACCTTCATGAGGTTAGGGCATGCCCTCAATCAATTCACAGTATTGTAATAGGCAGCTTTGCTTCTTTTGGTTAGGAGAAGTAATCTTTTTTCATAAATGATTACAAATCAGAAATTCCTAGCCAAAAATAATCTGCTTTAATAAGAAATGATTGATTAAAATAAATACCTATTTATCGATCTGTCTATCTATCTTTCTATCTATCTATGTATATGTATATATATATATATATATATACAATCAGCTCACTTTACCATTTGCAGCTTATAACCATTTACCACCAGGGGTCACTATTAACAAAAAGCATCCACTCCACTTCTAAATCTAGCCCCTAGAGTTGAGCAGAAGCATAAGATTCCCCACTGCTTCATTCCATTTTCCATTAGATTATAGATGTAAATTGTTTTTGATGGTATGGTCTGTGCAGATTGAAATATTCAGAGCATATTCTGACTTTTAGTTAACACATCTGTAAGCAATTTGGCCATCACTGAATTCAACGTTTATCTCAATTGTAATAGACACGGATAATGACAAATATAGTTTACAATGTTATTAAGTACATCATTTTATTTAATTGTGTGAATAAAAGGAATCGTCTCCCCGTCGGGGAATTGAACCCCGGTCTCCCGCGTGACAGGCGGGGATACTGACCACTATACTAACGAGGACATATTGGCTTCAGTTCAACAGTGCTCACCTCCATGAGGTTAGGGCATGCCCTCAATCAATTCACAGTATTGTAATAGGCAGCTTTGCTTCTTTTGGTTAGGAGAAGCAATCTTTTTTCATAAATGATTACAAATCAGAAATTCCTAGCCAAAAATAATCTGCTTTAATAAGAAATGATTGATTAAAATAAATACCTATTTATCGATCTGTCTATCTATCTTTCTATCTATCTATGTATATGTATATATATATATATATATATATATATATATACAATCAGCTCACTTTACCATTTGCAGCTTATAACCATTTACCACCAGGAGTCACTACTAACAAAAAGCATCCACTCCACTTCTAAATCCAGCCCCTAGAGTTGAGCAGAAGCATAAGATTCCCCACTGCTTCATTCCATTTTCCATTAGATTACAGAAGTAAATTGTTTTTGATGGTATGGTCTGTGCAGATTGAAATATTCAGAGCATATTCTGACTTTTAGTTAACACATCTGTAAGCAATTTGGCCATCACTGAATTCAACGTTTATCTCAATCGTAATAGACAAGGATAATGACAAATATAGTTTACAATGTTATTAAGTACATCATTTTATTTAATTGTGTGAATAAAAGGAATCGTCTCCCCGTCGGGGAATTGAACCCCAGTCTCCCGCGTGACAGGCGGGGATACTGACCACTATACTAACGAGGACATATTGGCTTCAGTTCAACAGTGCTCACCTCCATGAGGTTAGGGCATGCCCTCAATCAATTCACAGTATTGTAATAGGCAGCTTTGCTTCCTTTGGTTAGGAGAAGCAATCTTTTTTCATAAATGATTACAAATCAGAAATTCCTAGCCAAAAATAATCTGCTTTAATAAGAAATGATTGATTAAAATAAATACCTATTTATCGATCTGTCTATCTATCTTTCTATCTATCTATCTATGTATATGTATATATATATATATTCACTGAAAAAACCATAGGTTTCACACACGTTATAGTTAGGAATTAGCATTTAAAAAACCTTGCTAATTCACTGAAAAAACCATAGGTTTCACACATGTTATAGTTAGCTGGACATTTTACTGATAAAAAACCAATGAAATTCCCCCGTTATAGTTACTGTAGGCAACTATAACTCACGCGACCGCAATCCTCTGCTGATGCTAATACTGTATTTAGACACTTATTTGCCCATGTCTTCTTCCATTAAATTTTAGCTATACATATATTACAAATATTTTTTTTTCATAAAGACACATATGTCATCAGCAGAGGATTACGGTCGCGTGAGTTATAGTTGCCTACAGTAACTATAACGGGGGAATTTCATTGGTTTTTTATCAGTAAAATGTCCAGCTAACTATAACATGTGTGAAACCTATGGTTTTTTCAGTGAATTAGCAAGGTTTTTTAAATGCTAATTCCTAACTATAACGTGTGTGAAACCTATGGTTTTTTCAGTGAATTTGTACGGTTTTTTAAATGCTAATTTATTTATGTATTATTTTTTATATATTTATTTTACAATAAACTACGTATTAAAAATTATTATTATTTTTTTTTTTGGTTTTCACCCTGCGAATTATTTTTTTTTTTTTGCAAAAAAAATAATTTTTTTTTTGTGTTTTTCAGGGTGCGCGCACTGTGCGCGCACCCCCGCGATTTTAAAAAAAAAAAAAATTTTTTTTTGCCTTCGGGGTCCTTCAGGGACCCCCTGACAAAGGCTAGGGGGTCAGGAACTCTCTACCCTGCCCCCTTTTCACGTTCGCCACCTTCCTTTTTCACTCTCGCACTGAAAACAAACAAAATGGCGGCCGACACTTCCTGATTTCGACCGATTCGAACGTTGACTAACATGTAACCACCAATCAGAATTACGCTCGCGCACGTTAGGGTGCTCGCACGGTGCTCGCACGGTGCGCGCACCCTGCGCGCATATATATATATATATGCTTTTAAATGCTATTTTCTCCGGAAATACTGAACAGATTTACACCAGACCTACAAAAGGCACTTCCTTGACCTAGGGACTACCTCTCTGCCAAATTTTGAGTAATTCTGTTCAGCCGTTCGGGCTGTAGCTCGTTCTAAAGGTCCTATGGAAAAATGCATGGGAAAAACGCGTTTTGGGACCCCCCTTTTATCTCAGCCCCCGCTTGACGGATCCCCCCGAGACTTTCAGGGTAGGAGCGGAGCGTAGCGCCCCACCTATTTTGAGAAATTCGCGAGGATTCGTCGACCGGCGCCAAAGTTATTCAAAATAGAATGTTGAGGTTTTCCTATGAAAACGTGGTCCTAACTATAACTACCTACTGGCGACCGCCAGTAGGTAATATATACAATCAGCTCACTTTACCATTTGCAGCTTATAACCATTTACCACCAGGGGTCACTATTAACAAAAAGCATCCACTCCACTTCTAAATCTAGCCCCTAGAGTTGAGCAGAAGCATAAGATTCCCCACTGCTTCATTCCATTTTCCATTAGATTATAGATGTAAATTGTTTTTGATGGTATGGTCTGTGCAGATTGAAATATTCAGAGCATATTCTGACTTTTAGTTAACACATCTGTAAGCAATTTGGCCATCACTGAATTCAACGTTTATCTCAATTGTAATAGACACGGATAATGACAAATATAGTTTACAATGTTATTAAGTACATCATTTTATTTAATTGTGTGAATAAAAGGAATCGTCTCCCCGTCGGGGAATTGAACCCCGGTCTCCCGCGTGACAGGCGGGGATACTGACCACTATACTAACGAGGACATATTGGCTTCAGTTCAACAGTGCTCACCTCCATGAGGTTAGGGCATGCCCTCAATCAATTCACAGTATTGTAATAGGCAGCTTTGCTTCTTTTGGTTAGGAGAAGCAATCTTTTTTCATAAATGATTACAAATCAGAAATTCCTAGCCAAAAATAATCTGCTTTAATAAGAAATGATTGATTAAAATAAATACCTATTTATCGATCTGTCTATCTATCTTTCTATCTATCTATGTATATGTATATATATATATATATATATATATATATATATACAATCAGCTCACTTTAACATTTGCAGCTTATAACCATTTACCACCAGGGGTCACTACTAACAAAAAGCATCCACTCCACTTCTAAATCCAGCCCCTAGAGTTGAGCAGAAGCATAAGATTCCCCACTGCTTCATTCCATTTTCCATTAGATTACAGATGTAAATTGTTTTTGATGGTATGGTCTGTGCAGATTGAAATATTCAGAGCATATTCTGACTTTTAGTTAACACATCTGTAAGCAATTTGGCCATCACTGAATTCAACGTTTATCTCAATCGTAATAGAGAAGGATAATGACAAATATAGTTTACAATGTTATTAAGTACATCATTTTATTTAATTGTGTGAATAAAAGGAATCGTCTCCCCGTCGGGGAATTGAACCCCGGTCTCCCGCGTGACAGGCGGGGATACTGACCACTATACTAACGAGGACATATTGGCTTCAGTTCAACAGTGCTCACCTCCATGAGGTTAGGGCATGCCCTCAATCAATTCACAGTATTGTAATAGGCAGCTTTGCTTCTTTTGGTTAGGAGAAGCAATCTTTTTTCATAAATGATTACAAATCAGAAATTCCTAGCCAAAAATAATCTGCTTTAATAAGAAATGATTGATTAAAATAAATACCTATTTATCGATCTGTCTATCTATCTTTCTATCTATCTATGTATATGTATATATATATATATATATATATATATATATATACAATCAGCTCACTTTACCATTTGCAGCTTATAACCATTTACCACCAGGGGTCACTATTAACAAAAAGCATCCACTCCACTTCTAAATCTAGCCCCTAGAGTTGAGCAGAAGCATAAGATTCCCCACTGCTTCATTCCATTTTCCATTAGATTATAGATGTAAATTGTTTTTGATGGTATGGTCTGTGCAGATTGAAATATTCAGAGCATATTCTGACTTTTAGTTAACACATCTGTAAGCAATTTGGCCATCACTGAATTCAACGTTTATCTCAATCGTAATAGACAAGGATAATGACAAATATAGTTTACAATGTTATTAAGTACATCATTTTATTTAATTGTGTGAATAAAAGGAATCGTCTCCCCGTCGGGGAATTGAACCCCGGTCTCCCGCGTGACAGGCGGGGATACTGACCACTATACTAACGAGGACATATTGGCTTCAGTTCAACAGTGCTCACCTTCATGAGGTTAGGGCATGCCCTCAATCAATTCACAGTATTGTAATAGGCAGCTTTGCTTCTTTTGGTTAGGAGAAGTAATCTTTTTTCATAAATGATTACAAATCAGAAATTCCTAGCCAAAAATAATCTGCTTTAATAAGAAATGATTGATTAAAATAAATACCTATTTATCGATCTGTCTATCTATCTTTCTATCTATCTATGTATATGTATATATATATATATATATATATATATATATACAATCAGCTCACTTTACCATTTGCAGCTTATAACCATTTACCACCAGGGGTCACTACTAACAAAAAGCATCCACTCCACTTCTAAATCCAGCCCCTAGAGTTGAGCAGAAGCATAAGATTCCCCACTGCTTCATTCCATTTTCCATTAGATTACAGATGTAAATTGTTTTTGATGGTATGGTCTGTGCAGATTGAAATATTCAGAGCATATTCTGACTTTTAGTTAACACATCTGTAAGCAATTTGGCCATCACTGAATTCAACGTTTATCTCAATCGTAATAGAGAAGGATAATGACAAATATACTTTACAATGTTATTAAGTACATCATTTTATTTAATTGTGTGAATAAAAGGAATCGTCTCCCCGTCGGGGAATTGAACCCCGGTCTCCCGCGTGACAGGCGGGGATACTGACCACTATACTAACGAGGACATATTGGCTTCAGTTCAACAGTGCTCGCCTCCATGAGGTTAGGGCATGCCCTCAATCAATTCACAGTATTGTAATAGGCAGCTTTGCTTCTTTTGGTTAGGAGAAGCAATCTTTTTTCATAAATGATTACAAATCAGAAATTCCTAGCTAAAAATAATCTGCTTTAATAAGAAATGATTGATTAAAATAAATACCTATTTATCGATCTGTCTATCTATCTTTCTATCTATCTATGTATATGTATATATATATATATATATATATATATATATATATATATACAATCAGCTCACTTTAACATTTGCAGCTTATAACCATTTACCACCAGGGGTCACTACTAACAAAAAGCATCCACTCCACTTCTAAATCCAGCCCCTAGAGTTGAGCAGAAGCATAAGATTCCCCACTGCTTCATTCCATTTTCCATTAGATTACAGATGTAAATTGTTTTTGATGGTATGGTCTGTGCAGATTGAAATATTCAGAGCATATTCTGACTTTTAGTTAACACATCTGTAAGCAATTTGGCCATCACTGAATTCAACGTTTATCTCAATCGTAATAGAGAAGGATAATGACAAATATAGTTTACAATGTTATTAAGTACATCATTTTATTTAATTGTGTGAATAAAAGGAATTGTCTCCCCGCCGGGGAATTGAACCCCGGTCTCCCGCGTGACAGGCGGGGATACTGACCACTATACTAACGAGGACATATTGGCTTCAGTTCAACAGTGCTCACCTCCATGAGGTTAGGGCATGCCCTCAATCAATTCACAGTATTGTAATAGGCAGCTTTGCTTCTTTTGGTTAGGAGAAGCAATCTTTTTTCATAAATGATTACAAATCAGAAATTCCTAGCCAAAAATAATCTGCTTTAATAAGAAATGATTGATTAAAATAAATACCTATTTATCGATCTGTCTATCTATCTTTCTATCTATCTATCTATGTATATGTATATATATATATATATATATATATATACAATCAGCTCACTTTACCATTTGCAGCTTATAACCATTTACCACCAGGGGTCACTATTAACAAAAAGCATCCACTCCACTTCTAAATCTAGCCCCTAGAGTTGAGCAGAAGCATAAGATTCCCCACTGCTTCATTCCATTTTCCATTAGATTATAGATGTAAATTGTTTTTGATGGTATGGTCTGTGCAGATTGAAATATTCAGAGCATATTCTGACTTTTAGTTAACACATCTGTAAGCAATTTGGCCATCACTGAATAAAACGTTTATCTCAATCGTAATAGACAAGGATAATGACAAATATAGTTTACAATGTTATTAAGTACATCATTTTATTTAATTGTGTGAATAAAAGGAATCGTCTCCCCGTCGGGGAATTGAACCCCGGTCTCCCGCGTGACAGGCGGGGATACTGACCACTATACTAACGAGGACATATTGGCTTCAGTTCAACAGTGCTCACCTTCATGAGGTTAGGGCATGCCCTCAATCAATTCACAGTATTGTAATAGGCAGCTTTGCTTCTTTTGGTTAGGAGAAGTAATCTTTTTTCATAAATGATTACAAATCAGAAATTCCTAGCCAAAAATAATCTGCTTTAATAAGAAATGATTGATTAAAATAAATACCTATTTATCGATCTGTCTATCTATCTTTCTATCTATCTATGTATATGTATATATATATATATATATATTCACTGAAAAAACCATGGGTTTCACACACGTTATAGTTAGGAATTAGCATTTAAAAAACCTTAGAAATTCAGTGAAAAAACCATAGGTTTCACACATGTTATAGTTAGCTGGACATTTTACTCGTAAAAAACCAATGAAATTGCCCCGTTATAGTTAGTTCAGCTAACTATAACTCGCACGCGCCCGCAATGCACTGCTGATGACGTCACATATTACATCACTCATGACATGGTCAGTGACATCACTCATGACATCACTGATGACATCTCAAATGACATCACTGATGACATCATCCAGTGAATGTGTGTTTTTCTGAAAATTAAATATGTTTTATATATGTATATCTCAAGGTTGATGGAAGAATAAATGGGTATATAAGTGTCTAAATGGATGATTTGTTTTTGAAAAATTGATTGTGTAACTGACTGATTAAGTGTATCATAGTGAATACATGGCTTAGTGAGTAATGTTTAAATATGTAAATATCTGTATCAGTCTCTCACTTGTATAAGTGGCTGCATGGGTTGGTGAGTAGCTACATGGGTGTCTATATAGGTTATTAGTTGGTTTTTTGAGTGTCAGTCTGAGTATCTGCATGGTTCGGTGGGGGGTATTATGTAGTGCATAGGAACATGAATGAGTCACTCACTGTTTGTATGTGTTGAAGACAGCATGTGTGCAGGAATATATGGGTGGATGAGTGTGTGTATGGCTGTGTTAGTGAGTGAATGACTGTCTCAATAGTGACTTTATGAGTAACTACATATGTTTTAAACTAGTATATGTGACTATTGGTGTATATAAGTGAGTATATGTGAGAGTGAGAGATTGAAAGAGTTCCTGTATGAATAAGTATGTGTTTCTATAAGTGATTGATTAAATGACTAAGTATGTTTAAGTTTCTGTAGAAGTAAGTGTGGTGGTGTGTGTATAACTGTGTATGCAAGTAAATGTATGTTTGATTCTTTATTAGCATGAGTGACTATGTGTGTGAGTAACTCTATGGATGAGTGGCATTGTGTAACAGGATGTATAGGTGTATGAGTACATATGATGAGTGAGTACATGTATGAGTGACTGTATAGGACTGTTGGTGAATGAGTGGATGTGTATGTGGATCTTAGAATTACTGAAGAGGTTGTTGTAACTGGTATTGGTATGTCCATTGTTTTAAAAATTTTAGTCTCTATTATTCAATGTGTGTATCAAAGGTTATATTAGGGTGAGAGGAGGTCTGCCACTCTATCACAAGGATGATGTCATCAGTGATGTCATTTGAGATGTCATCAGTGATGTCATGAGTGATGTCACTGACCATGTCATGAGTGATGTAATATGTGACGTCATCAGCAGTGCATTGCGGGCGCGTGCGAGTTATAGTTAGCTGAACTAACTATAACGGGGCAATTTCATTGTTTTTTTACGAGTAAAATGTCCAGCTAACTATAACATGTGTGAAACCTATGGTTTTTTCACTGAATTTCTAAGGTTTTTTAAATGCTAATTCCTAACTATAACGTGTGTGAAACCCATGGTTTTTTCAGTGAATTTGCAAGGTTTTTTAAATGCTAATTCCTAACTATAACGTGTGTGAAACCTATGGTTTTTTCAGAGAATTTGCAAGGTTTTTTAAATGCTAATCCCTAAATATTTCGTTTTTGAAACCTATGTTTTTTTCTGAGAATTTGTATGGTTTTTTATATGCTAAGTTATGTATTTTTAATTAAAGATATTTTTTTTTATTTAAATAAAATTACTTTATATTCATTTATATATTATCTGTATTTTTTTATAAATTATTTTTTTAAATAATTCAATTTGGATATTTTTTTTTTATAATTTTTTTAATTATTTAATGTCCTCTTTTTTTTTTTTATTTATAATTTCTTGGGGTGCGCGCTCTGAGCGCGCACCTAGTACTATTTCGTATGTTTTTTATGAATTCCGGCGTACGTTATTTACGTACGCAAATATACTTGTTGGTGCGCGCTGGGAGCGCGCACCCAGTACGTATGCGTACGTACGTACGCACGCATGCGTCCTACGCCCTCGACGCGGTTTACTTCCGCATACGCTAAAATTACGCGCAATAACGGTTGCGTATACGCGTGTTAAACGTATGCGCGCTAGGTGCGCGTATATGACGTATGCACCTGCGCGTTTACGCGTTCGTGCATACGTCATCACGGGGTGCGCGCTCGGAGCTTGCGCAGTGCGCGCACCTCGGGTTTATACATAATAAAACAACATTTCTTATTGGTTATCATTACTTTCAGTTTCTAATTGTTTCAATACCACACCCAATCCCCTCATGGAAAGTCATGTGATCAAGAATCATCACTTTTGATTGGTTTGAAGTACTTTCTGTTCCAGATTCTTCCCAAACCACACCTACTCCCCTCATTATTAGTTCTGATTCCTTTGGAGAAGGAGCTATTCTGTTGTTGAGAGACAATGGCTGAACAGCAACCTACTTCAGACAGTGACCAGGACACTCTTGAGAGGCAGAGGAACAGGAAGCAGAAAGACAGCTTTATATGGCAGTTTTTCACTTTTCCAGAGAATGAGAAAAAGGTAAATGCACCAAAAGTTACATGTGTACTTTGTAACAAAGTCTTATCTCGTGGGAATCCTAACAAGAAATATTCTTTTAGCATTCACACTATGTTAAGACATGTTGACAAAATGCACCCAGTATCTTTTCGTCGAGCTTCTGGAGAAAACTCTCCACCTGCTCAGCCGACGACATCAGCAGCAGCTCAGCCGAGCACATCTTCGGCAGCTCAGGGGAGCACTTCAGCTGCGATGGTGCCTTCACCTGTTTCTTTACCTCTTGTTGGTCCACCTTGTTTGGCGAGGTTGTCTACACGGTGCACTGATTGCGGTTCACTTATTTCTGTGGGGGAGACCAGTCTTGATCTCCTTCAGAGAAAATTTGATGCGCATTTATGCACTAGGCCATAGATTTTTTTTCATTTTTTGCGTTTTTCTCTTCCTGTTTCCCTCCATTAACTCAAGGGCTCTTTTAAGAGCCACTTATAAACTTAACCAAAAAATTTTTTTTTTTGAAATTTTTTTTGGAAATGTTTTTGAGGTGCGCGCACCCTGCGCGCACCCAAGGTTTTTTTAATTTTTTTTTTTTTTTTTTTTTTTGAGAGACTCCCCCTTTTTCCTACTAATGCAACTGTGAAATCACCAGAGGAAAACGCAACAAATCTCTTCCTGTAATTCCTATTTGCACACAGAGTCATGTTTTCACATTAGTCACAAAACGAAAAATCTTTGCCAATTTGAATGCACACTTACTGCTCTTTTTTGTTGGCAAGTGAAAATTACTTTTACAGACTGACACATTATGAATCCACTTTTCAGATTTTTTTAAATGCACATGTCCAGACTGCATTTTCAGACCACAAACCATGTGTATGCTGGGTGACTGCCTACACTCCAGCAAGGGCAACCAGCCTTAGTGATGCTGAATGTATTTGCATTACAGACTGAAACCTCAAAACCCCACAGCACATTATCAGAGCCAGGACCTTTGTTCTCTACACCTCTCTCCACTCAGCAGAACCAGATAATGGCAATCTTTCCCTCTATTTTTCCACACATATAGATGTTAATTTCAAATCACACTGCTTCCCCCTTTTTTTCAAATGTAATCACACATTTCTATTGCTTGAAAACCAACCCTTTTCCAAATGTACCCTTCCCCCAACTTGACTTCTGCCTAGTACCCTTCCCCCAACTTGACTTCTGCCTGCTACCATAGCAACAGCTCATGGAACACTGCTGTGTGGAGTTAGGTCAGAAGTTCGCCACACAATGTTTCAATTCCACAGAGCAAGAGTGCTTGACTTTTCAAACCTTACAGCAAATCCATAGTACTGTTCTTTGGTAACACATTTTTCTGAACCAATACAAAACATGCTTCTATTAATTTACACATACAGCCTAGTTTTTAGTGTAGAATGGTATGAAACAGCCAATCAGTTCTTTTTTTTTTATAAAAAATATGTATGCCTCCATTTCCAAACTGTCTTTCATTTCTTTTTACCATTCTACTGAATTACACCTCCTGAGTGCATCCAGATCTCCTTTGAAGATGTTCACAGTGTGGATTGTAGGACACAGCTATGTCTTCTGGAGTGAAAAATTTGCAGAGAAAAGAGGTATGGTGAGAGACCTTGCTTTGCCAAATGTAGACATCAAGTGGATTGGTCAGAGAGGGTTAAAGTGGCACCAATTAATGCCTTTGGTGAAAACCTTTCTACATCTCCCACAGCCTAACCTTATTATTGTGCACTGTGGTGGTAATGATCTAGGCACTTTAACTGGGGTAGGTTTGGAAATGCTTATTAAGGACACCTTTGTGCAATTAATGTCGCTTTTTCCTCAATCTGCCTTTGTATATTCTAACATATGCCAAAGGCAAAAGTGGAACTGGTCCAACCAATTTTGTCCGCAGATTGACAAAGCAAGGAAGCACGTCAACAAATCTGTTTCTGCTTTCCTCCGTGACTATGGTATGGGTTCCATTTACCACAACAACTTGCGTTACGACATGCAAGACATTTATAGAGGAGATGGTGTGCACTTCAATGATGAAGGGAACAGAGTCTTCCTCTTGAACCTCAGACTCTGCGTTGGTACTTACTTGTAGGTACCGAAAAACAAACAATAAACACAAGGGCTCTTTTTAGAGCCACCTTATATCTAAACACTTAAATGCAATTTTTTTTAAATTTCTTTTATTATTTTTTTTTTCCGGGTGCGCGCAGGGTGCGCTCACTCGGCGATATTTTTTTTCAAAATATTATTCTTTTTTTTTGCCCTACAAGGTCCTACTTTGACCCCCTTACAATGCCTACTGGGTCTATTTCTACCCACTCTGCCCCCTTTTCAAGTGCTCCCCCTTTGTTTATCACCCCCTCTTTATGCGATAGACAAAATGGCGGCTGCCGCTTCCTGACTTCCACCGATTCGAATGTTTACTAAGATCTAACAACCAATCAGAATTGCGCTCGCGCACGGCAAGGTGCGCGCACCCAGCGCGCACTCTGCGCGCATACAGATATATATATTGATTCAAAGGCTATTTTCTCAGAATCTACTGAACAGATTTACACCAAACCTACAAAAGGCACTTCCTTGACCTAGGGACTACCTCTCTGCCAAATTTTGAGTAATTCTGTTCAGCCGTTCGGGCTGTAGCTCGTTCTAAAGGTCCTATGGAAAAATGCATGGGAAAAACGCGTTTTGGGACCCCCCTTTTATCTCAGCCCCCGCTTGACGAATCCCCCCGAGACTTTCAGGGTAGGAGCGGAGCGTAGCGCCCCACCTATTTTGAAAAATTCGCGAGGATTCGTCGACCGGCGCCAAAGTTATTCAAAATAGAATGTTGAGGTTTTCCTATGGAAACGTGGTCCTAACTATAACTACCTACTGGCGACCGCCAGTAGGTAATATATATATATATACAATCAGCTCACTTTACCATTTGCAGCTTATAACCATTTACCACCAGGGGTCACTACTAACAAAAAGCATCCACTCCACTTCTAAATCCAGCCCCTAGAGTTGAGCAGAAGCATAAGATTCCCCACTGCTTCATTCCATTTTCCATTAGATTACAGATGTAAATTGTTTTTGATGGTATGGTCTGTGCAGATTGAAATATTCAGAGCATATTCTGACTTTTAGTTAACACATCTGTAAGCAATTTGGCCATCACTGAATTCAACGTTTATCTCAATCGTAATAGACAAGGATAATGACAAATATAGTTTACAATGTTATTAAGTACATCATTTTATTTAATTGTGTGAATAAAAGGAATCGTCTCCCCGTCGGGGAATTGAACCCCGGTCTCCCGCGTGACAGGCGGGGATACTGACCACTATACTAACGAGGACATATTGGCTTCAGTTCAACAGTGCTCACCTCCATGAGGTTAGGGCATGCCCTCAATCAATTCACAGTATTGTAATAAGCAGCTTTGCTTCTTTTGGTTAGGAGAAGCAATCTTTTTTCATAAATGATTACAAATCAGAAATTTCTAGCCAAAAATAATCTGCTTTAATAAGAAATGATTGATTAAAATAAATACCTATTTATCGATCTGTCTATCTATCTTTCTATCTATCTATGTATATGTATATATATATATATATATATACAATCAGCTCACTTTACCATTTGCAGCTTATAACCATTTACCACCAGGGGTCACTACTAACAAAAAGCATCCACTCCACTTCTAAATCTAGCCCCTAGAGTTGAGCAGAAGCATAAGATTCCCACTGCTTCATTCCATTTCCATTAGATTATAGATGTAAATTGTTTTTGATGGTATGGTCTGTGCAGATTGAAATATTCAGAGCATATTCTGACTTTTAGTTAACACATCTGTAAGCAATTTGGCCATCACTGAATTCAACGTTTATCTCAATCGTAATAGACAAGGATAATGACAAATATAGTTTACAATGTTATTAAGTACATCATTTTATTTAATTGTGTGAATAAAAGGAATCGTCTCCCCGTCGGGGAATTGAACCCCGGTCTCCCGCGTGACAGGCGGGGATACTGACCACTATACTAACGAGGACATATTGGCTTCAGTTCAGCAGTGCTCACCTCCATGAGGTTAGGGCATGCCCTCAATCAATTCACAGTATTGTAATAGGCAGCTTTGCTTCTTTTGGTTAGGAGAAGCAATCTTTTTTCATAAATGATTACAAATCAGAAATTTCTAGCCAAAAATAATCTGCTTTAATAAGAAATGATTGATTAAAATAAATACCTATTTATCGATCTGTCTATCTATCTTTCTATCTATCTATCTATGTATATATATATATATATATATATATACAATCAGCTCACTTTACCATTTGCAGCTTATAACCATTTACCACCAGGGGTCACTATTAACAAAAAGCATCCACTCCACTTCTAAATCTAGCCCCTAGAGTTGAGCAGAAGCATAAGATTCCCCACTGCTTCATTCCATTTTCCATTAGATTATAGATGTAAATTGTTTTTGATGGTATGGTCTGTGCAGATTGAAATATTCAGAGCATATTCTGACTTTTAGTTAACACATCTGTAAGCAATTTGGCCATCACTGAATTCAACGTTTATCTCAATCGTAATAGACACGGATAATGACAAATATAGTTTACAATGTTATTAAGGACATCATTTTATTTAATTGTGTGAATAAAAGGAATCGTCTCCCCGTCGGGGAATTGAACCCCGGTCTCCCGCGTGACAGGCGGGGATACTGACCACTATACTAACGAGGACATATTGGCTTCAGTTCAACAGTGCTGACCTCCATGAGGTTAGGGCATGCCCTCAATCAATTCACAGTATTGTAATAGGCAGCTTTGCTTCTTTTGGTTAGGAGAAGCAATCTTTTTTCATAAATGATTACAAATCAGAAATTCCTAGCCAAAAATAATCTGCTTTAATAAGAAATGATTGATTAAAATAAATACCTATTTATCGATCTGTCTATCTATCTTTCTATCTATCTATGTATATGTATATATATATATATATATATATATATATACAATCAGCTCACTTTACCATTTGCAGCTTATAACCATTTACCACCAGGGGTCACTATTAACAAAAAGCATCCACTCCACTTCTAAATCTAGCCCCTAGAGTTGAGCAGAAGCATAAGATTCCCCACTGCTTCATTCCATTTTCCATTAGATTATAGATGTAAATTGTTTTTGATGGTATGGTCTGTGCAGATTGAAATATTCAGAGCATATTCTGACTTTTAGTTAACACATCTGTAAGCAATTTGGCCATCACTGAATTCAACGTTTATCTCAATCGTAATAGACAAGGATAATGACAAATATAGTTTACAATGTTATTAAGTACATCATTTTATTTAATTGTGTGAATAAAAGGAATCGTCTCCCCGTCGGGGAATTGAACCCCGGTCTCCCGCGTGACAGGCGGGGATACTGACCACTATACTAACGAGGACATATTGGCTTCAGTTCAACAGTGCTCACCTTCATGAGGTTAGGGCATGCCCTCAATCAATTCACAGTATTGTAATAGGCAGCTTTGCTTCTTTTGGTTAGGAGAAGTAATCTTTTTTCATAAATGATTACAAATCAGAAATTCCTAGCCAAAAATAATCTGCTTTAATAAGAAATGATTGATTAAAATAAATACCTATTTATCGATCTGTCTATCTATCTTTCTATCTATCTATGTATATGTATATATATATATATATATATTCACTGAAAAAACCATGGGTTTCACACACGTTATAGTTAGGAATTAGCATTTAAAAAACCTTAGAAATTCAGTGAAAAAACCATAGGTTTCACACATGTTATAGTTAGCTGGACATTTTACTCGTAAAAAACCAATGAAATTGCCCCGTTATAGTTAGTTCAGCTAACTATAACTCGCACGCGCCCGCAATGCACTGCTGATGACGTCACATATTACATCACTCATGACATGGTCAGTGACATCACTCATGACATCACTGATGACATCTCAAATGACATCACTGATGACATCATCCAGTGAATGTGTGTTTTTCTGAAAATTAAATATGTTTTATATATGTATATCTCAAGGTTGATGGAAGAATAAATGGGTATATAAGTGTCTAAATGGATGATTTGTTTTTGAAAAATTGATTGTGTAACTGACTGATTAAGTGTATCATAGTGAATACATGGCTTAGTGAGTAATGTTTAAATATGTAAATATCTGTATCAGTCTCTCACTTGTATAAGTGGCTGCATGGGTTGGTGAGTAGCTACATGGGTGTCTATATAGGTTATTAGTTGGTTTTTTGAGTGTCAGTCTGAGTATCTGCATGGTTCGGTGGGGGGTATTATGTAGTGCATAGGAACATGAATGAGTCACTCACTGTTTGTATGTGTTGAAGACAGCATGTGTGCAGGACTATATGGGTGGATGAGTGTGTGTATGGCTGTGTTAGTGAGTGAATGACTGTCTCAATAGTGACTTTATGAGTAACTACATATGTTTTAAACTAGTATATGTGACTATTGGTGTATATAAGTGAGTATATGTGAGAGTGAGAGATTGAAAGAGTTCCTGTATGAATAAGTATGTGTTTCTATAAGTGATTGATTAAATGACGAAGTATGTTTAAGTTTCTGTAGAAGTAAGTGTGGTGGTGTGTGTATAACTGTGTATGCAAGTAAATGTATGTTTGATTCTTTATTAGCATGAGTGACTATGTGTGTGAGTAACTCTATGGATGAGTGGCATTGTGTAACAGGATGTATAGGTGTATGAGTACATATGATGAGTGAGTACATGTATGAGTGACTGTATAGGACTGTTGGTGAATGAGTGGATGTGTATGTGGATCTTAGAATTACTGAAGAGGTTGTTGTAACTGGTATTGGTATGTCCATTGTTTTAAAAATTTTAGTCTCTATTATTCAATGTGTGTATCAAAGGTTATATTAGGGTGAGAGGAGGTCTGCCACTCTATCACAAGGATGATGTCATCAGTGATGTCATTTGAGATGTCATCAGTGATGTCATGAGTGATGTCACTGACCATGTCATGAGTGATGTAATATGTGACGTCATCAGCAGTGCATTGCGGGCGCGTGCGAGTTATAGTTAGCTGAACTAACTATAACGGGGCAATTTCATTGTTTTTTTACGAGTAAAATGTCCAGCTAACTATAACATGTGTGAAACCTATGGTTTTTTCACTGAATTTCTAAGGTTTTTTAAATGCTAATTCCTAACTATAACGTGTGTGAAACCCATGGTTTTTTCAGTGAATTTGCAAGGTTTTTTAAATGCTAATTCCTAACTATAACGTGTGTGAAACCTATGGTTTTTTCAGAGAATTTGCAAGGTTTTTTAAATGCTAATCCCTAAATATTTCGTTTTTGAAACCTATGTTTTTTTCTGAGAATTTGTATGGTTTTTTATATGCTAAGTTATGTATTTTTAATTAAAGATATTTTTTTTTATTTAAATAAAATTACTTTATATTCATTTATATATTATCTGTATTTTTTTATAAATTATTTTTTTAAATAATTCAATTTGGATATTTTTTTTTTATAATTTTTTTAATTATTTAATGTCCTCTTTTTTTTTTTTATTTATAATTTCTTGGGGTGCGCGCTCTGAGCGCGCACCTAGTACTATTTCTTATGTTTTTTATTAATTCCGGCGTACGTTATTTACGTACGCAAATATACTTGTTGGTGCGCGCTGGGAGCGCGCACCCAGTACGTATGCGTACGTACGTACGCACGCATGCGTCCTACGCCCTCGACGCGGTTTACTTCCGCATACGCTAAAATTACGCGCAATAACGGTTGCGTATACGCGTGTTAAACGTATGCGCGCTAGGTGCGCGTATATGACGTATGCACCTGCGCGTTTACGCGTTCGTGCATACGTCATCACGGGGTGCGCGCTCGGAGCTTGCGCAGTGCGCGCACCTCGGTTTTATACATAATAAAACAACATTTCTTATTGGTTATCATTACTTTCAGTTTCTAATTGTTTCAATACCACACCCAATCCCCTCATGGCAAGTCATGTGATCAAGAATCATCACTTTTGATTGGTTTGAAGTACTTTCTGTTCCAGATTCTTCCCAAACCACACCTACTCCCCTCATTATTAGTTCTGATTCCTTTGGAGAAGGAGCTATTCTGTTGTTGAGAGACAATGGCTGAACAGCAACCTACTTCAGACAGTGACCAGGACACTCTTGAGAGGCAGAGGAACAGGAAGCAGAAAGACAGCTTTATATGGCAGTTTTTCACTTTTCCAGAGAATGAGAAAAAGGTAAATGCACCAAAAGTTACATGTGTACTTTGTAACAAAGTCTTATCTCGTGGGAATCCTAACAAGAAATATTCTTTTAGCATTCACACTATGTTAAGACATGTTGACAAAATGCACCCAGTATCTTTTCGTCGAGCTTCTGGAGAAAACTCTCCACCTGCTCAGCCGACGACATCAGCAGCAGCTCAGCCGAGCACATCTTCGGCAGCTCAGGGGAGCACTTCAGCTGCGATGGTGCCTTCACCTGTTTCTTTACCTCTTGTTGGTCCACCTTGTTTGGCGAGGTTGTCTACACGGTGCACTGATTGCGGTTCACTTATTTCTGTGGGGGAGACCAGTCTTGATCTCCTTCAGAGAAAATTTGATGCGCATTCATGCACTAGGCCATAGATTTTTTTTCATTTTTTGCGTTTTTCTCTTCCTGTTTCCCTCCATTAACTCAAGGGCTCTTTTAAGAGCCACTTATAAACTTAACCAAAAAATTTTTTTTTTTGAAATTTTTTTTGGAAATGTTTTTGAGGTGCGCGCACCCTGCGCGCACCCAAGGTTTTTTTTTTTTTTTTTTTTTTTTTTTTTTTGAGAGACTCCCCCTTTTTCCTACTAATGCAACTGTGAAATCACCAGAGGAAAACGCAACAAATCTCTTCCTGTAATTCCTATTTGCACACAGAGTCATGTTTTCACATTAGTCACAAAACGAAAAATCTTTGCCAATTTGAATGCACACTTACTGCTCTTTTTTGTTGGCAAGTGAAAATTACTTTTACAGACTGACACATTATGAATCCACTTTTCAGATTTTTTTAAATGCACATGTCCAGACTGCATTTTCAGACCACAAACCATGTGTATGCTGGGTGACTGCCTACACTCCAGCAAGGGCAACCAGCCTTAGTGATGCTGAATGTATTTGCATTACAGACTGAAACCTCAAAACCCCACAGCACATTATCAGAGCCAGGACCTTTGTTCTCTACACCTCTCTCCACTCAGCAGAACCAGATAATGGCAATCTTTCCCTCTATTTTTCCACACATATAGATGTTAATTTCAAATCACACTGCTTCCCCCTTTTTTTCAAATGTAATCACACATTTCTATTGCTTGAAAACCAACCCTTTTCCAAATGTACCCTTCCCCCAACTTGACTTCTGCCTAGTACCCTTCCCCCAACTTGACTTCTGCCTGCTACCATAGCAACAGCTCATGGAACACTGCTGTGTGGAGTTAGGTCAGAAGTTCGCCACACAATGTTTCAATTCCACAGAGCAAGAGTGCTTGACTTTTCAAACCTTACAGCAAATCCATAGTACTGTTCTTTGGTAACACATTTTTCTGAACCAATACAAAACATGCTTCTATTAATTTACACATACAGCCTAGTTTTTAGTGTAGAATGGTATGAAACAGCCAATCAGTTCTTTTTTTTTTATAAAAAATATGTATGCCTCCATTTCCAAACTGTCTTTCATTTCTTTTTACCATTCTACTGAATTACACCTCCTGAGTGCATCCAGATCTCCTTTGAAGATGTTCACAGTGTGGATTGTAGGACACAGCTATGTCTTCTGGAGTGAAAAATTTGCAGAGAAAAGAGGTATGGTGAGAGACCTTGCTTTGCCAAATGTAGACATCAAGTGGATTGGTCAGAGAGGGTTAAAGTGGCACCAATTAATGCCTTTGGTGAAAACCTTTCTACATCTCCCACAGCCTAACCTTATTATTGTGCACTGTGGTGGTAATGATCTAGGCACTTTAACTGGGGTAGGTTTGGAAATGCTTATTAAGGACACCTTTGTGCAATTAATGTCGCTTTTTCCTCAATCTGCCTTTGTATATTCTAACATATGCCAAAGGCAAAAGTGGAACTGGTCCAACCAATTTTGTCCGCAGATTGACAAAGCAAGGAAGCACGTCAACAAATCTGTTTCTGCTTTCCTCCGTGACTATGGTATGGGTTCCATTTACCACAACAACTTGCGTTACGACATGCAAGACATTTATAGAGGAGATGGTGTGCACTTCAATGATGAAGGGAACAGAGTCTTCCTCTTGAACCTCAGACTCTGCGTTGGTACTTACTTGTAGGTACCGAAAAACAAACAATAAACACAAGGGCTCTTTTTAGAGCCACCTTATATCTAAACACTTAAATGCAATTTTTTTTAAATTTCTTTTATTATTTTTTTTTTCCGGGTGCGCGCAGGGTGCGCGCACTCGGCGATATTTTTTTTCAAAATATTATTCTTTTTTTTTGCCCTACAAGGTCCTACTTTGACCCCCTTACAATGCCTACTGGGTCTATTTCTACCCACTCTGCCCCCTTTTCAAGTGCTCCCCCTTTGTTTATCACCCCCTCTTTATGCGATAGACAAAATGGCGGCCGCCGCTTCCTGACTTCCACCGATTCGAATGTTTACTAAGATCTAACAACCAATCAGAATTGCGCTCGCGCACGGCAAGGTGCGCGCACCCAGCGCGCACTCTGCGCGCATACAGATATATATATTGATTCAAAGGCTATTTTCTCAGAATCTACTGAACAGATTTACACCAAACCTACAAAAGGCACTTCCTTGACCTAGGGACTACCTCTCTGCCAAATTTTGAGTAATTCTGTTCAGCCGTTCGGGCTGTAGCTCGTTCTAAAGGTCCTATGGAAAAATGCATGGGAAAAACGCGTTTTGGGACCCCCCTTTTATCTCAGCCCCCGCTTGACGAATCCCCCCGAGACTTTCAGGGTAGGAGCGGAGCGTAGCGCCCCACCTATTTTGAAAAATTCGCGAGGATTCGTCGACCGGCGCCAAAGTTATTCAAAATAGAATGTTGAGGTTTTCCTATGGAAACGTGGTCCTAACTATAACTACCTACTGGCGACCGCCAGTAGGTAATATATATATATATACAATCAGCTCACTTTACCATTTGCAGCTTATAACCATTTACCACCAGGGGTCACTACTAACAAAAAGCATCCACTCCACTTCTAAATCCAGCCCCTAGAGTTGAGCAGAAGCATAAGATTCCCCACTGCTTCATTCCATTTTCCATTAGATTACAGATGTAAATTGTTTTTGATGGTATGGTCTGTGCAGATTGAAATATTCAGAGCATATTCTGACTTTTAGTTAACACATCTGTAAGCAATTTGGCCATCACTGAATTCAACGTTTATCTCAATCGTAATAGAGAAGGATAATGACAAATATAGTTTACAATGTTATTAAGTACATCATTTTATTTAATTGTGTGAATAAAAGGAATCGTCTCCCCGTCGGGGAATTGAACCCCGGTCTCCCACGTGACAAGCGGGGATACTGACCACTATACTAACGAGGACATATTGGCTTCAGTTCAACAGTGCTCACCTCCATGAGGTTAGGGCATGCCCTCAATCAATTCACAGTATTGTAATAGGCAGCTTTGCTTCTTTTGGTTAGGAGAAGCAATCTTTTTTCATAAATGATTACAAATCAGAAATTCCTAGCCAAAAATAATCTGCTTTAATAAGAAATGATTGATTAAAATAAATACCTATTTATCGATCTGTCTATCTATCTTTCTATCTATCTATCTATGTATATATATATATATATATATATATATATATATATATACAATCAGCTCACTTTACCATTTGCAGCTTATAACCATTTACCACCAGGGGTCACTATTAACAAAAAGCATCCACTCCACTTCTAAATCTAGCCCCTAGAGTTGAGCAGAAGCATAAGATTCCCCACTGCTTCATTCCATTTTCCATTAGATTACAGATGTAAATTGTTTTTGATGGTATGGTCTGTGCAGATTGAAATATTCAGAGCATATTCTGACTTTTAGTTAACACATCTGTAAGCAATTTGGCCATCACTGAATTCAACGTTTATCTCAATCGTAATAGACAAGGATAATGACAAATATAGTTTACAATGTTATTAAGTACATCATTTTATTTAATTGTGTGAATAAAAGGAATCGTCTCCCCGTCGGGGAATTGAACCCCGGTCTCCCGCGTGACAGGCGGGGATACTGACCACTATACTAACGAGGACATATTGGCTTCAGTTCAGCAGTGCTCACCTCCATGAGGTTAGGGCATGCCCTCAATCAATTCACAGTATTGTAATAGGCAGCTTTGCTTCTTTTGGTTAGGAGAAGCAATCTTTTTTCATAAATGATTACAAATCAGAAATTTCTAGCCAAAAAAATTCTGCTTTAATAAGAAATGATTGATTAAAATAAATACCTATTTATCGATCTGTCTATCTATCTTTCTATCTATCTATCTATGTATATATATATATATATATATATATACAATCAGCTCACTTTACCATTTGCAGCTTATAACCATTTACCACCAGGGGTCACTACTAACAAAAAGCATCCACTCCACTTCTAAATCTAGCCCCTAGAGTTGAGCAGAAGCATAAGATTCCCCACTGCTTCATTCCATTTTCCATTAGATTATAGATGTAAATTGTTTTTGATGGTATGGTCTGTGCAGATTGAAATATTCAGAGCATATTCTGACTTTTAGTTAACACATCTGTAAGCAATTTGGCCATCACTGAATTCAACGTTTATCTCAATCGTAATAGACAAGGATAATGACAAATATAGTTTACAATGTTATTAAGTACATCATTTTATTTAATTGTGTGAATAAAAGGAATCGGCTCCCCGTCAGGGAATTGAACCCCGGTCTCCCGCGTGACAGGCGGGGATACTGACCACTATACTAACGAGGACATATTGGCTTCAGTTCAACAGTGCTCACCTCCATGAGGTTAGGGCATGCCCTCAATCAATTCACAGTATTGTAATAGGCAGCTTTGCTTCTTTTGGTTAGGAGAAGCAATCTTTTTTCATAAATGATTACAAATCAGAAATTTCTAGCCAAAAATAATCTGCTTTAATAAGAAATGATTGATTAAAATAAATACCTATTTATCGATCTGTCTATCTATCTTTCTATCTATCTATGTATATGTATATATATATATATATATATACAATCAGCTCACTTTACCATTTGCAGCTTATAACCATTTACCACCAGGGGTCACTACTAACAAAAAGCATCCACTCCACTTCTAAATCCAGCCCCTAGAGTTGAGCAGAAGCATAAGATTCCCCACTGCTTCATTCCATTTTCCATTAGATTACAGATGTAAATTGTTTTTGATGGTATGGTCTGTGCAGATTGAAATATTCAGAGCATATTCTGACTTTTAGTTAACACATCTGTAAGCAATTTGGCCATCACTGAATTCAACGTTTATCTCAATCGTAATAGACAAGGATAATGACAAATATAGTTTACAATGTTATTAAGTACATCATTTTATTTAATTGTGTGAATAAAAGGAATCGTCTCCCCGTCGGGGAATTGAACCCCGGTCTCCCGCGTGACAGGCGGGGATACTGACCACTATACTAACGAGGACATATTGGCTTCAGTTCAACAGTGCTCACCTCCATGAGGTTAGGGCATGCCCTCAATCAATTCACAGTATTGTAATAGGCAGCTTTGCTTCTTTTGGTTAGGAGAAGCAATCTTTTTTCATAAATGATTACAAATCAGAAATTTCTAGCCAAAAATAATCTGCTTTAATAAGAAATGATTGATTAAAATAAATACCTATTTATCGATCTGTCTATCTATCTTTCTATCTATCTATGTATATGTATATATATATATATATATATACAATCAGCTCACTTTACCATTTGCAGCTTATAACCATTTACCACCAGGGGTCACTACTAACAAAAAGCATCCACTCCACTTCTAAATCTAGCCCCTAGAGTTGAGCAGAAGCATAAGATTCCCACTGCTTCATTCCATTTCCATTAGATTATAGATGTAAATTGTTTTTGATGGTATGGTCTGTGCAGATTGAAATATTCAGAGCATATTCTGACTTTTAGTTAACACATCTGTAAGCAATTTGGCCATCACTGAATTCAACGTTTATCTCAATCGTAATAGACAAGGATAATGACAAATATAGTTTACAATGTTATTAAGTACATCATTTTATTTAATTGTGTGAATAAAAGGAATCGTCTCCCCGTCGGGGAATTGAACCCCGGTCTCCCGCGTGACAGGCGGGGATACTGACCACTATACTAACGAGGACATATTGGCTTCAGTTCAGCAGTGCTCACCTCCATGAGGTTAGGGCATGCCCTCAATCAATTCACAGTATTGTAATAGGCAGCTTTGCTTCTTTTGGTTAGGAGAAGCAATCTTTTTTCATAAATGATTACAAATCAGAAATTTCTAGCCAAAAATAATCTGCTTTAATAAGAAATGATTGATTAAAATAAATACCTATTTATCGATCTGTCTATCTATCTTTCTATCTATCTATGTATATGTATATATATATATATATATATATATATATACAATCAGCTCACTTTACCATTTGCAGCTTATAACCATTTACCACCAGGGGTCACTACTAACAAAAAGCATCCACTCCACTTCTAAATCCAGCCCCTAGAGTTGAGCAGAAGCATAAGATTCCCCACTGCTTCATTCCATTTTCCATTAGATTACAGATGTAATTTGTTTTTGATGGTATGGTCTGTGCAGATTGAAATATTCAGAGCATATTCTGACTTTTAGTTAACACATCTGTAAGCAATTTGGCCATCACTGAATTCAACGTTTATCTCAATCGTAATAGAGAAGGATAATGACAAATATAGTTTACAATGTTATTAAGTACATCATTTTATTTAATTGTGTGAATAAAAGGAATCGTCTCCCCGTCGGGGAATTGAACCCCGGTCTCCCACGTGACAGGCGGGGATACTGACCACTATACTAACGAGGACATATTGGCTTCAGTTCAACAGTGCTCACCTCCATGAGGTTAGGGCATGCCCTCAATCAATTCACAGTATTGTAATAGGCAGCTTTGCTTCTTTTGGTTAGGAGAAGCAATCTTTTTTCATAAATGATTACAAATCAGAAATTCCTAGCCAAAAATAATCTGCTTTAATAAGAAATGATTGATTAAAATAAATACCTATTTATCGATCTGTCTATCTATCTTTCTATCTATCTATGTATATGTATATATATATATATATATATACAATCAGCTCACTTTACCATTTGCAGCTTATAACCATTTACCACCAGGGGTCACTACTAACAAAAAGCATCCACTCCACTTCTAAATCTAGCCCCTAGAGTTGAGCAGAAGCATAAGATTCCCCACTGCTTCATTCCATTTCCATTAGATTATAGATGTAAATTGTTTTTGATGGTATGGTCTGTGCAGATTGAAATATTCAGAGCATATTCTGACTTTTAGTTAACACATCTGTAAGCAATTTGGCCATCACTGAATTCAACGTTTATCTCAATCGTAATAGACACGGATAATGACAAATATAGTTTACAATGTTATTAAGTACATCATTTTATTTAATTGTGTGAATAAAAGGAATCGTCTCCCCGTCGGGGAATTGAACCCCGGTCTCCCGCGTGACAGGCGGGGATACTGACCACTATACTAACGAGGACATATTGGCTTCAGTTCAACAGTGCTCACCTCCATGAGGTTAGGGCATGCCCTCAATCAATTCACAGTATTGTAATAGGCAGCTTTGCTTCTTTTGGTTAGGAGAAGCAATCTTTTTTCATAAATGATTACAAATCAGAAATTCCTAGCCAAAAATAATCTGCTTTAATAAGAAATGATTGATTAAAATAAATACCTATTTATCGATCTGTCTATCTATCTTTCTATCTATCTATGTATATGTATATATATATATATATATATATATACAATCAGCTCACTTTACCATTTGCAGCTTATAACCATTTACCACCAGGGGTCACTACTAACAAAAAGCATCCACTCCACTTCTAAATCTAGCCCCTAGAGTTGAGCAGAAGCATAAGATTCCCCACTGCTTCATTCCATTTCCATTAGATTATAGATGTAAATTGTTTTTGATGGTATGGTCTGTGCAGATTGAAATATTCAGAGCATATTCTGACTTTTAGTTAACACATCTGTAAGCAATTTGGCCATCACTGAATTCAACGTTTATCTCAATCGTAATAGACAAGGATAATGACAAATATAGTTTACAATGTTATTAAGTACATCATTTTATTTAATTGTGTGAATAAAAGGAATCGTCTCCCCGTCGGGGAATTGAACCCCGGTCTCCCGCGTGACAGGCGGGGATACTGACCACTATACTAACGAGGACATATTGGCTTCAGTTCAATAGTGCTCACCTCCATGAGGTTAGGGCATGCCCTCAATCAATTCACAGTATTGTAATAGGCAGCTTTGCTTCTTTTGGTTAGGAGAAGCAATCTTTTTTCATAAATGATTACAAATCAGAAATTTCTAGCCAAAAATAATCTGCTTTAATAAGAAATGATTGATTAAAATAAATACCTATTTATCGATCTGTCTATCTATCTTTCTATCTATCTATCTATGTATATATATATATATATATATATATATATATATATATATACAATCAGCTCACTTTACCATTTGCAGCTTATAACCATTTACCACCAGGGGTCACTATTAACAAAAAGCATCCACTCCACTTCTAAATCTAGCCCCTAGAGTTGAGCAGAAGCATAAGATTCCCCACTGCTTCATTCCATTTTCCATTAGATTACAGATGTAAATTGTTTTTGATGGTATGGTCTGTGCAGATTGAAATATTCAGAGCATATTCTGACTTTTAGTTAACACATCTGTAAGCAATTTGGCCATCACTGAATTCAACGTTTATCTCAATCGTAATAGACAAGGATAATGACAAATATAGTTTACAATGTTATTAAGTACATCATTTTATTTAATTGTGTGAATAAAAGGAATCGTCTCCCCGTCGGGGAATTGAACCCCGGTCTCCCGCGTGACAGGCGGGGATACTGACCACTATACTAACGAGGACATATTGGCTTCAGTTCAACAGTGCTCACCTCCATGAGGTTAGGGCATGCCCTCAATCAATTCACAGTATTGTAATAGGCAGCTTTGCTTCTTTTGGTTAGGAGAAGCAATCTTTTTTCATAAATGATTACAAATCAGAAATTTCTAGCCAAAAATAATCTGCTTTAATAAGAAATGATTGATTAAAATAAATACCTATTTATCGATCTGTCTATCTATCTTTCTATCTATCTATGTATATGTATATATATATATATATATATACAATCAGCTCACTTTACCATTTGCAGCTTATAACCATTTACCACCAGGGGTCACTACTAACAAAAAGCATCCACTCCACTTCTAAATCTAGCCCCTAGAGTTGAGCAGAAGCATAAGATTCCCACTGCTTCATTCCATTTCCATTAGATTATAGATGTAAATTGTTTTTGATGGTATGGTCTGTGCAGATTGAAATATTCAGAGCATATTCTGACTTTTAGTTAACACATCTGTAAGCAATTTGGCCATCACTGAATTCAACGTTTATCTCAATCGTAATAGACAAGGATAATGACAAATATAGTTTACAATGTTATTAAGTACATCATTTTATTTAATTGTGTGAATAAAAGGAATCGTCTCCCCGTCGGGGAATTGAACCCCGGTCTCCCGCGTGACAGGCGGGGATACTGACCACTATACTAACGAGGACATATTGGCTTCAGTTCAGCAGTGCTCACCTCCATGAGGTTAGGGCATGCCCTCAATCAATTCACAGTATTGTAATAGGCAGCTTTGCTTCTTTTGGTTAGGAGAAGCAATCTTTTTTCATAAATGATTACAAATCAGAAATTTCTAGCCAAAAAAATTCTGCTTTAATAAGAAATGATTGATTAAAATAAATACCTATTTATCGATCTGTCTATCTATCTTTCTATCTATCTATCTATGTATATATATATATATATATATATACAATCAGCTCACTTTACCATTTGCCGCTTATAACCATTTACCACCAGGGGTCACTATTAACAAAAAGCATCCACTCCACTTCTAAATCTAGCCCCTAGAGTTGAGCAGAAGCATGAGATTCCCCACTGCTTCATTCCATTTTCCATTAGATTATAGATGTAAATTGTTTTTGATGGTATGGTCTGTGCAGATTGAAATATTCAGAGCATATTCTGACTTTTAGTTAACACATCTGTAAGCAATTTGGCCATCACTGAATTCAACGTTTATCTCAATCGTAATAGACACGGATAATGACAAATATAGTTTACAATGTTATTAAGGACATCATTTTATTTAATTGTGTGAATAAAAGGAATCGTCTCCCCGTCGGGGAATTGAACCCCGGTCTCCCGCGTGACAGGCGGGGATACTGACCACTATACTAACGAGGACATATTGGCTTCAGTTCAACAGTGCTCACCTCCATGAGGTTAGGGCATGCCCTCAATCAATTCACAGTATTGTAATAGGCAGCTTTGCTTCTTTTGGTTAGGAGAAGCAATCTTTTTTCATAAATGATTACAAATCAGAAATTCCTAGCCAAAAATAATCTGCTTTAATAAGAAATGATTGATTAAAATAAATACCTATTTATCGATCTGTCTATCTATCTTTCTATCTATCTATGTATATGTATATATATATATATATATATACAATCAGCTCACTTTACCATTTGCAGCTTATAACCATTTACCACCAGGGGTCACTACTAACAAAAAGCATCCACTCCACTTCTAAATCTAGCCCCTAGAGTTGAGCAGAAGCATAAGATTCCCCACTGCTTCATTCCATTTCCATTAGATTATAGATGTAAATTGTTTTTGATGGTATGGTCTGTGCAGATTGAAATATTCAGAGCATATTCTGACTTTTAGTTAACACATCTGTAAGCAATTTGGCCATCACTGAATTCAACGTTTATCTCAATCGTAATAGACACGGATAATGACAAATATAGTTTACAATGTTATTAAGTACATCATTTTATTTAATTGTGTGAATAAAAGGAATCGTCTCCCCGTCGGGGAATTGAACCCCGGTCTCCCGCGTGACAGGCGGGGATACTGACCACTATACTAACGAGGACATATTGGCTTCAGTTCAACAGTGCTCACCTCCATGAGGTTAGGGCATGCCCTCAATCAATTCACAGTATTGTAATAGGCAGCTTTGCTTCTTTTGGTTAGGAGAAGCAATCTTTTTTCATAAATGATTACAAATCAGAAATTCCTAGCCAAAAATAATCTGCTTTAATAAGAAATGATTGATTAAAATAAATACCTATTTATCGATCTGTCTATCTATCTTTCTATCTATCTATGTATATGTATATATATATATATATATATATATACAATCAGCTCACTTTACCATTTGCAGCTTATAACCATTTACCACCAGGGGTCACTACTAACAAAAAGCATCCACTCCACTTCTAAATCTAGCCCCTAGAGTTGAGCAGAAGCATAAGATTCCCCACTGCTTCATTCCATTTCCATTAGATTATAGATGTAAATTGTTTTTGATGGTATGGTCTGTGCAGATTGAAATATTCAGAGCATATTCTGACTTTTAGTTAACACATCTGTAAGCAATTTGGCCATCACTGAATTCAACGTTTATCTCAATCGTAATAGACAAGGATAATGACAAATATAGTTTACAATGTTATTAAGTACATCATTTTATTTAATTGTGTGAATAAAAGGAATCGTCTCCCCGTCGGGGAATTGAACCCCGGTCTCCCGCGTGACAGGCGGGGATACTGACCACTATACTAACGAGGTCATATTGGCTTCAGTTCAGCAGTGCTCAACTCCATGAGGTTAGGGCATGCCCTCAATCAATTCACAGTATTGTAATAGGCAGCTTTGCTTCTTTTGGTTAGGAGAAGCAATCTTTTTTCATAAATGATTACAAATCAGAAATTTCTAGCCAAAAAAATTCTGCTTTAATAAGAAATGATTGATTAAAATAAATACCTATTTATCGATCTGTCTATCTATCTTTCTATCTATCTATCTATGTATATATATATATATATATATATATATACAATCAGCTCACTTTACCATTTGCAGCTTATAACCATTTACCACCAGGGGTCACTATTAACAAAAAGCATCCACTCCACTTCTAAATCTAGCCCCTAGAGTTGAGCAGAAGCATAAGATTCCCCACTGCTTCATTCCATTTTCCATTAGATTATAGATGTAAATTGTTTTTGATGGTATGGTCTGTGCAGATTGAAATATTCAGAGCATATTCTGACTTTTAGTTAACACATCTGTAAGCAATTTGGCCATCACTGAATTCAACGTTTATCTCAATCGTAATAGACAAGGATAATGACAAATGTAGTTTACAATGTTATTAAGTACATCATTTTATTTAATTGTGTGAATAAAAGGAATCGTCTCCCCGTCGGGGAATTGAACCCCGGTCTCCCGCGTGACAGGCGGGGATACTGACCACTATACTAACGAGGACATATTGGCTTCAGTTCAACAGTGCTCACCTTCATGAGGTTAGGGCATGCCCTCAATCAATTCACAGTATTGTAATAGGCAGCTTTGCTTCTTTTGGTTAGGAGAAGTAATCTTTTTTCATAAATGATTACAAATCAGAAATTCCTAGCCAAAAATAATCTGCTTTAATAAGAAATGATTGATTAAAATAAATACCTATTTATCGATCTGTCTATCTATCTTTCTATCTATCTATGTATATGTATATATATATATATATATATATATATATATATATATATATACAATCAGCTCACTTTACCATTTGCAGCTTATAACCATTTACCACCAGGGGTCACTACTAACAAAAAGCATCCACTCCACTTCTAAATCCAGCCCCTAGAGTTGAGCAGAAGCATAAGATTCCCCACTGCTTCATTCCATTTTCCATTAGATTACAGATGTAAATTGTTTTTGATGGTATGGTCTGTGCAGATTGAAATATTCAGAGCATATTCTGACTTTTAGTTAACACATCTGTAAGCAATTTGGCCATCACTGAATTCAACGTTTATCTCAATCGTAATAGACAAGGATAATGACAAATATAGTTTACAATGTTATTAAGTACATCATTTTATTTAATTGTGTGAATAAAAGGAATCGTCTCCCCGTCGGGGAATTGAACCCCGGTCTCCCGCGTGACAGGCGGGGATACTGACCACTATACTAACGAGGACATATTGGCTTCAGTTCAACAGTGCTCACCTCCATGAGGTTAGGGCATGCCCTCAATCAATTCACAGTATTGTAATAGGCAGCTTTGCTTCTTTTGGTTAGGAGAAGCAATCTTTTTTCATAAATGATTACAAATCAGAAATTTCTAGCCAAAAATAATCTGCTTTAATAAGAAATGATTGATTAAAATAAATACCTATTTATCGATCTGTCTATCTATCTTTCTATCTATCTATGTATATGTATATATATATATATATATATATACAATCAGCTCACTTTACCATTTGCAGCTTATAACCATTTACCACCAGGGGTCACTACTAACAAAAAGCATCCACTCCACTTCTAAATCTAGCCCCTAGAGTTGAGCAGAAGCATAAGATTCCCACTGCTTCATTCCATTTCCATTAGATTATAGATGTAAATTGTTTTTGATGGTATGGTCTGTGCAGATTGAAATATTCAGAGCATATTCTGACTTTTAGTTAACACATCTGTAAGCAATTTGGCCATCACTGAATTCAACGTTTATCTCAATCGTAATAGACAAGGATAATGACAAATATAGTTTACAATGTTATTAAGTACATCATTTTATTTAATTGTGTGAATAAAAGGAATCGTCTCCCCGTCGGGGAATTGAACCCCGGTCTCCCGCGTGACAGGCGGGGATACTGACCACTATACTAACGAGGACATATTGGCTTCAGTTCAGCAGTGCTCACCTCCATGAGGTTAGGGCATGCCCTCAATCAATTCACAGTATTGTAATAGGCAGCTTTGCTTCTTTTGGTTAGGAGAAGCAATCTTTTTTCATAAATGATTACAAATCAGAAATTTCTAGCCAAAAATAATCTGCTTTAATAAGAAATGATTGATTAAAATAAATACCTATTTATCGATCTGTCTATCTATCTTTCTATCTATCTATGTATATGTATATATATATATATATATATACAATCAGCTCACTTTACCATTTGCAGCTTATAACCATTTACCACCAGGGGTCACTACTGACAAAAAGCATCCACTCCACTTCTAAATCTAGCCCCTAGAGTTGAGCAGAAGCATAAGATTCCCCACTGCTTCATTCCATTTCCATTAGATTATAGATGTAAATTGTTTTTGATGGTATGGTCTGTGCAGATTGAAATATTCAGAGCATATTCTGACTTTTAGTTAACACATCTGTAAGCAATTTGGCCATCACTGAATTCAACGTTTATCTCAATCGTAATAGACACGGATAATGACAAATATAGTTTACAATGTTATTAAGTACATCATTTTATTTAATTGTGTGAATAAAAGGAATCGTCTCCCCGTCGGGGAATTGAACCCCGGTCTTCCGCGTGACAGGCGGGGATACTGACCACTATACTAACGAGGACATATTGGCTTCAGTTCAACAGTGCTCACCTCCATGAGGTTAGGGCATGCCCTCAATCAATTCACAGTATTGTAATAGGCAGCTTTGCTTCTTTTGGTTAGGAGAAGCAATCTTTTTTCATAAATGATTACAAATCAGAAATTCCTAGCCAAAAATAATCTGCTTTAATAAGAAATGATTGATTAAAATAAATACCTATTTATCGATCTGTCTATCTATCTTTCTATCTATCTATGTATATGTATATATATATATATATATATATATATATACAATCAGCTCACTTTACCATTTGCAGCTTATAACCATTTACCACCAGGGGTCACTATTAACAAAAAGCATCCACTCCACTTCTAAATCTAGCCCCTAGAGTTGAGCAGAAGCATAAGATTCCCCACTGCTTCATTCCATTTTCCATTAGATTATAGATGTAAATTGTTTTTGATGGTATGGTCTGTGCAGATTGAAATATTCAGAGCATATTCTGACTTTTAGTTAACACATCTGTAAGCAATTTGGCCATCACTGAATTCAACGTTTATCTCAATCGTAATAGACAAGGATAATGACAAATGTAGTTTACAATGTTATTAAGTACATCATTTTATTTAATTGTGTGAATAAAAGGAATCGTCTCCCCGTCGGGGAATTGAACCCCGGTCTCCCGCGTGACAGGCGGGGATACTGACCACTATACTAACGAGGACATATTGGCTTCAGTTCAACAGTGCTCACCTTCATGAGGTTAGGGCATGCCCTCAATCAATTCACAGTATTGTAATAGGCAGCTTTGCTTCTTTTGGTTAGGAGAAGTAATCTTTTTTCATAAATGATTACAAATCAGAAATTCCTAGCCAAAAATAATCTGCTTTAATAAGAAATGATTGATTAAAATAAATACCTATTTATCGATCTGTCTATCTATCTTTCTATCTATCTATGTATATGTATATATATATATATATATATATATATATATATATACAATCAGCTCACTTTACCATTTGCAGCTTATAACCATTTACCACCAGGGGTCACTACTAACAAAAAGCATCCACTCCACTTCTAAATCCAGCCCCTAGAGTTGAGCAGAAGCATAAGATTCCCCACTGCTTCATTCCATTTTCCATTAGATTACAGATGTAAATTGTTTTTGATGGTATGGTCTGTGCAGATTGAAATATTCAGAGCATATTCTGACTTTTAGTTAACACATCTGTAAGCAATTTGGCCATCACTGAATTCAACGTTTATCTCAATCGTAATAGACAAGGATAATGACAAATATAGTTTACAATGTTATTAAGTACATCATTTTATTTAATTGTGTGAATAAAAGGAATCGTCTCCCCGTCGGGGAATTGAACCCCGGTCTCCCGCGTGACAGGCGGGGATACTGACCACTATACTAACGAGGACATATTGGCTTCAGTTCAACAGTGCTCACCTCCATGAGGTTAGGGCATGCCCTCAATCAATTCACAGTATTGTAATAGGCAGCTTTGCTTCTTTTGGTTAGGAGAAGCAATCTTTTTTCATAAATGATTACAAATCAGAAATTTCTAGCCAAAAATAATCTGCTTTAATAAGAAATGATTGATTAAAATAAATACCTATTTATCGATCTGTCTATCTATCTTTCTATCTATCTATGTATATGTATATATATATATATATATATATACAATCAGCTCACTTTACCATTTGCAGCTTATAACCATTTACCACCAGGGGTCACTACTAACAAAAAGCATCCACTCCACTTCTAAATCTAGCCCCTAGAGTTGAGCAGAAGCATAAGATTCCCACTGCTTCATTCCATTTCCATTAGATTATAGATGTAAATTGTTTTTGATGGTATGGTCTGTGCAGATTGAAATATTCAGAGCATATTCTGACTTTTAGTTAACACATCTGTAAGCAATTTGGCCATCACTGAATTCAACGTTTATCTCAATCGTAATAGACAAGGATAATGACAAATATAGTTTACAATGTTATTAAGTACATCATTTTATTTAATTGTGTGAATAAAAGGAATCGTCTCCCCGTCGGGGAATTGAACCCCGGTCTCCCGCGTGACAGGCGGGGATACTGACCACTATACTAACGAGGACATATTGGCTTCAGTTCAGCAGTGCTCACCTCCATGAGGTTAGGGCATGCCCTCAATCAATTCACAGTATTGTAATAGGCAGCTTTGCTTCTTTTGGTTAGGAGAAGCAATCTTTTTTCATAAATGATTACAAATCAGAAATTTCTAGCCAAAAATAATCTGCTTTAATAAGAAATGATTGATTAAAATAAATACCTATTTATCGATCTGTCTATCTATCTTTCTATCTATCTATGTATATGTATATATATATATATATATATACAATCAGCTCACTTTACCATTTGCAGCTTATAACCATTTACCACCAGGGGTCACTACTGACAAAAAGCATCCACTCCACTTCTAAATCTAGCCCCTAGAGTTGAGCAGAAGCATAAGATTCCCCACTGCTTCATTCCATTTCCATTAGATTATAGATGTAAATTGTTTTTGATGGTATGGTCTGTGCAGATTGAAATATTCAGAGCATATTCTGACTTTTAGTTAACACATCTGTAAGCAATTTGGCCATCACTGAATTCAACGTTTATCTCAATCGTAATAGACACGGATAATGACAAATATAGTTTACAATGTTATTAAGTACATCATTTTATTTAATTGTGTGAATAAAAGGAATCGTCTCCCCGTCGGGGAATTGAACCCCGGTCTTCCGCGTGACAGGCGGGGATACTGACCACTATACTAACGAGGACATATTGGCTTCAGTTCAACAGTGCTCACCTCCATGAGGTTAGGGCATGCCCTCAATCAATTCACAGTATTGTAATAGGCAGCTTTGCTTCTTTTGGTTAGGAGAAGCAATCTTTTTTCATAAATGATTACAAATCAGAAATTCCTAGCCAAAAATAATCTGCTTTAATAAGAAATGATTGATTAAAATAAATACCTATTTATCGATCTGTCTATCTATCTTTCTATCTATCTATGTATATGTATATATATATATATATATATATATATATACAATCAGCTCACTTTACCATTTGCAGCTTATAACCATTTACCACCAGGGGTCACTATTAACAAAAAGCATCCACTCCACTTCTAAATCTAGCCCCTAGAGTTGAGCAGAAGCATAAGATTCCCCACTGCTTCATTCCATTTTCCATTAGATTATAGATGTAAATTGTTTTTGATGGTATGGTCTGTGCAGATTGAAATATTCAGAGCATATTCTGACTTTTAGTTAACACATCTGTAAGCAATTTGGCCATCACTGAATTCAACGTTTATCTCAATCGTAATAGACAAGGATAATGACAAATGTAGTTTACAATGTTATTAAGTACATCATTTTATTTAATTGTGTGAATAAAAGGAATCGTCTCCCCGTCGGGGAATTGAACCCCGGTCTCCCGCGTGACAGGCGGGGATACTGACCACTATACTAACGAGGACATATTGGCTTCAGTTCAACAGTGCTCACCTTCATGAGGTTAGGGCATGCCCTCAATCAATTCACAGTATTGTAATAGGCAGCTTTGCTTCTTTTGGTTAGGAGAAGTAATCTTTTTTCATAAATGATTACAAATCAGAAATTCCTAGCCAAAAATAATCTGCTTTAATAAGAAATGATTGATTAAAATAAATACCTATTTATCGATCTGTCTATCTATCTTTCTATCTATCTATGTATATGTATATATATATATATATATATATATATATATATATACAATCAGCTCACTTTACCATTTGCAGCTTATAACCATTTACCACCAGGGGTCACTACTAACAAAAAGCATCCACTCCACTTCTAAATCCAGCCCCTAGAGTTGAGCAGAAGCATAAGATTCCCCACTGCTTCATTCCATTTTCCATTAGATTACAGATGTAAATTGTTTTTGATGGTATGGTCTGTGCAGATTGAAATATTCAGAGCATATTCTGACTTTTAGTTAACACATCTGTAAGCAATTTGGCCATCACTGAATTCAACGTTTATCTCAATCGTAATAGACAAGGATAATGACAAATATAGTTTACAATGTTATTAAGTACATCATTTTATTTAATTGTGTGAATAAAAGGAATCGTCTCCCCGTCGGGGAATTGAACCCCGGTCTCCCGCGTGACAGGCGGGGATACTGACCACTATACTAACGAGGACATATTGGCTTCAGTTCAACAGTGCTCACCTCCATGAGGTTAGGGCATGCCCTCAATCAATTCACAGTATTGTAATAGGCAGCTTTGCTTCTTTTGGTTAGGAGAAGCAATCTTTTTTCATAAATGATTACAAATCAGAAATTTCTAGCCAAAAATAATCTGCTTTAATAAGAAATGATTGATTAAAATAAATACCTATTTATCGATCTGTCTATCTATCTTTCTATCTATCTATGTATATGTATATATATATATATATATATACAATCAGCTCACTTTACCATTTGCAGCTTATAACCATTTACCACCAGGGGTCACTACTAACAAAAAGCATCCACTCCACTTCTAAATCTAGCCCCTAGAGTTGAGCAGAAGCATAAGATTCCCACTGCTTCATTCCATTTCCATTAGATTATAGATGTAAATTGTTTTTGATGGTATGGTCTGTGCAGATTGAAATATTCAGAGCATATTCTGACTTTTAGTTAACACATCTGTAAGCAATTTGGCCATCACTGAATTCAACGTTTATCTCAATCGTAATAGACAAGGATAATGACAAATATAGTTTACAATGTTATTAAGTACATCATTTTATTTAATTGTGTGAATAAAAGGAATCGTCTCCCCGTCGGGGAATTGAACCCCGGTCTCCCGCGTGACAGGCGGGGATACTGACCACTATACTAACGAGGACATATTGGCTTCAGTTCAGCAGTGCTCACCTCCATGAGGTTAGGGCATGCCCTCAATCAATTCACAGTATTGTAATAGGCAGCTTTGCTTCTTTTGGTTAGGAGAAGCAATCTTTTTTCATAAATGATTACAAATCAGAAATTTCTAGCCAAAAATAATCTGCTTTAATAAGAAATGATTGATTAAAATAAATACCTATTTATCGATCTGTCTATCTATCTTTCTATCTATCTATGTATATGTATATATATATATATATATATACAATCAGCTCACTTTACCATTTGCAGCTTATAACCATTTACCACCAGGGGTCACTACTAACAAAAAGCATCCACTCCACTTCTAAATCTAGCCCCTAGAGTTGAGCAGAAGCATAAGATTCCCCACTGCTTCATTCCATTTCCATTAGATTATAGATGTAAATTGTTTTTGATGGTATGGTCTGTGCAGATTGAAATATTCAGAGCATATTCTGACTTTTAGTTAACACATCTGTAAGCAATTTGGCCATCACTGAATTCAACGTTTATCTCAATCGTAATAGACACGGATAATGACAAATATAGTTTACAATGTTATTAAGTACATCATTTTATTTAATTGTGTGAATAAAAGGAATCGTCTCCCCGTCGGGGAATTGAACCCCGGTCTCCCGCGTGACAGGCGGGGATACTGACCACTATACTAACGAGGACATATTGGCTTCAGTTCAACAGTGCTCACCTCCATGAGGTTAGGGCATGCCCTCAATCAATTCACAGTATTGTAATAGGCAGCTTTGCTTCTTTTGGTTAGGAGAAGCAATCTTTTTTCATAAATGATTACAAATCAGAAATTCCTAGCCAAAAATAATCTGCTTTAATAAGAAATGATTGATTAAAATAAATACCTATTTATCGATCTGTCTATCTATCTTTCTATCTATCTATGTATATGTATATATATATATATATATATATATATACAATCAGCTCACTTTACCATTTGCAGCTTATAACCATTTACCACCAGGGGTCACTATTAACAAAAAGCATCCACTCCACTTCTAAATCTAGCCCCTAGAGTTGAGCAGAAGCATAAGATTCCCCACTGCTTCATTCCATTTTCCATTAGATTATAGATGTAAATTGTTTTTGATGGTATGGTCTGTGCAGATTGAAATATTCAGAGCATATTCTGACTTTTAGTTAACACATCTGTAAGCAATTTGGCCATCACTGAATTCAACGTTTATCTCAATCGTAATAGACAAGGATAATGACAAATATAGTTTACAATGTTATTAAGTACATCATTTTATTTAATTGTGTGAATAAAAGTAATCGTCTCCCCGTCGGGGAATTGAACCCCGGTCTCCCACGTGACAGGCGGGGATACTGACCACTATACTAACGAGGACATATTGGCTTCAGTTCAACAGTGCTCACCTTCATGAGGTTAGGGCATGCCCTCAATCAATTCACAGTATTGTAATAGGCAGCTTTGCTTCTTTTGGTTAGGAGAAGTAATCTTTTTTCATAAATGATTACAAATCAGAAATTCCTAGCCAAAAATAATCTGCTTTAATAAGAAATGATTGATTAAAATAAATACCTATTTATCGATCTGTCTATCTATCTTTCTATCTATCTATGTATATGTATATATATATATATATATATATATATATATATACAATCAGCTCACTTTACCATTTGCAGCTTATAACCATTTACCACCAGGGGTCACTACTAACAAAAAGCATCCACTCCACTTCTAAATCCAGCCCCTAGAGTTGAGCAGAAGCATAAGATTCCCCACTGCTTCATTCCATTTTCCATTAGATTACAGATGTAATTTGTTTTTGATGGTATGGTCTGTGCAGATTGAAATATTCAGAGCATATTCTGACTTTTAGTTAACACATCTGTAAGCAATTTGGCCATCACTGAATTCAACGTTTATCTCAATCGTAATAGAGAAGGATAATGACAAATATAGTTTACAATGTTATTAAGTACATCATTTTATTTAATTGTGTGAATAAAAGGAATCGTCTCCCCGTCGGGGAATTGAACCCCGGTCTCCCACGTGACAGGCGGGGATACTGACCACTATACTAACGAGGACATATTGGCTTCAGTTCAACAGTGCTCACCTCCATGAGGTTAGGGCATGCCCTCAATCAATTCACAGTATTGTAATAGGCAGCTTTGCTTCTTTTGGTTAGGAGAAGCAATCTTTTTTCATAAATGATTACAAATCAGAAATTCCTAGCCAAAAATAATCTGCTTTAATAAGAAATGATTGATTAAAATAAATACCTATTTATCGATCTGTCTATCTATCTTTCTATCTATCTATGTATATGTATATATATATATATATATATACAATCAGCTCACTTTACCATTTGCAGCTTATAACCATTTACCACCAGGGGTCACTACTAACAAAAAGCATCCACTCCACTTCTAAATCTAGCCCCTAGAGTTGAGCAGAAGCATAAGATTCCCCACTGCTTCATTCCATTTCCATTAGATTATAGATGTAAATTGTTTTTGATGGTATGGTCTGTGCAGATTGAAATATTCAGAGCATATTCTGACTTTTAGTTAACACATCTGTAAGCAATTTGGCCATCACTGAATTCAACGTTTATCTCAATCGTAATAGACACGGATAATGACAAATATAGTTTACAATGTTATTAAGTACATCATTTTATTTAATTGTGTGAATAAAAGGAATCGTCTCCCCGTCGGGGAATTGAACCCCGGTCTCCCGCGTGACAGGCGGGGATACTGACCACTATACTAACGAGGACATATTGGCTTCAGTTCAACAGTGCTCACCTCCATGAGGTTAGGGCATGCCCTCAATCAATTCACAGTATTGTAATAGGCAGCTTTGCTTCTTTTGGTTAGGAGAAGCAATCTTTTTTCATAAATGATTACAAATCAGAAATTCCTAGCCAAAAATAATCTGCTTTAATAAGAAATGATTGATTAAAATAAATACCTATTTATCGATCTGTCTATCTATCTTTCTATCTATCTATGTATATGTATATATATATATATATATATATATATACAATCAGCTCACTTTACCATTTGCAGCTTATAACCATTTACCACCAGGGGTCACTACTAACAAAAAGCATCCACTGCACTTCTAAATCTAGCCTCTAGAGTTGAGCAGAAGCATAAGATTCCCCACTGCTTCATTCCATTTCCATTAGATTAAAGATGTAAATTGTTTTTGATGGTATGGTCTGTGCAGATTGAAATATTCAGAGCATATTCTGACTTTTAGTTAACACATCTGTAAGCAATTTGGCCATCACTGAATTCAACGTTTATCTCAATCGTAATAGACAAGGATAATGACAAATATAGTTTACAATGTTATTAAGTACATCATTTTATTTAATTGTGTGAATAAAAGGAATCGTCTCCCCGTCGGGGAATTGAACCCCGGTCTCCCGCGTGACAGGCGGGGATACTGACCACTATACTAACGAGGACATATTGGCTTCAGTTCAACAGTGCTCACCTTCATGAGGTTAGGGCATGCCCTCAATCAATTCACAGTATTGTAATAGGCAGCTTTGCTTCTTTTGGTTAGGAGAAGTAATCTTTTTTCATAAATGATTACAAATCAGAAATTCCTAGCCAAAAATAATCTGCTTTAATAAGAAATGATTGATTAAAATAAATACCTATTTATCGATCTGTCTATCTATCTTTCTATCTATCTATGTATATGTATATATATATATATATATATATATATATATATATATATACAATCAGCTCACTTTACCATTTGCAGCTTATAACCATTTACCACCAGGGGTCACTACTAACAAAAAGCATCCACTCCACTTCTAAATCTAGCCCCTAGAGTTGAGCAGAAGCATAAGATTCCCCACTGCTTCATTCCATTTTCCATTAGATTATAGATGTAAATTGTTTTTGATGGTATGGTCTGTGCAGATTGAAATATTCAGAGCATATTCTGACTTTTAGTTAACACATCTGTAAGCAATTTGGCCATCACTGAATTCAACGTTTATCTCAATCGTAATAGACACGGATAATGACAAATATAGTTTACAATGTTATTAAGTACATCATTTTATTTAATTGTGTGAATAAAAGGAATCGTCTCCCCGTCGGGGAATTGAACCCCGGTCTCCCGCGTGACAGGCGGGGATACTGACCACTATACTAACGAGGACATATTGGCTTCAGTTCAACAGTGCTCACCTCCATGAGGTTAGGGCATGCCCTCAATCAATTCACAGTATTGTAATAGGCAGCTTTGCTTCTTTTGGTTAGGAGAAGCAATCTTTTTTCATAAATGATTACAAATCAGAAATTCCTAGCCAAAAATAATCTGCTTTAATAAGAAATGATTGATTAAAATAAATACCTATTTATCGATCTGTCTATCTATCTTTCTATCTATCTATCTATGTATATATATATATATATATATATATACAATCAGCTCACTTTACCATTTGCAGCTTATAACCATTTACCACCAGGGGTCACTATTAACAAAAAGCATCCACTCCACTTCTAAATCTAGCCCCTAGAGTTGAGCAGAAGCATAAGATTCCCCACTGCTTCATTCCATTTTCCATTAGATTACAGATGTAAATTGTTTTTGATGGTATGGTCTGTGCAGATTGAAATATTCAGAGCATATTCTGACTTTTAGTTAACACATCTGTAAGCAATTTGGCCATCACTGAATTCAACGTTTATCTCAATCGTAATAGACAAGGATAATGACAAATATAGTTTACAATGTTATTAAGTACATCATTTTATTTAATTGTGTGAATAAAAGGAATCGTCTCCCCGTCGGGGAATTGAACCCCGGTCTCCCGCGTGACAGGCGGGGATACTGACCACTATACTAACGAGGACATATTGGCTTCAGTTCAACAGTGCTCACCTCCATGAGGTTAGGGCATGCCCTCAATCAATTCACAGTATTGTAATAGGCAGCTTTGCTTCTTTTGGTTAGGAGAAGCAATCTTTTTTCATAAATGATTACAAATCAGAAATTTCTAGCCAAAAATAATCTGCTTTAATAAGAAATGATTGATTAAAATAAATACCTATTTATCGATCTGTCTATCTATCTTTCTATCTATCTATGTATATGTATATATATATATATATATATACAATCAGCTCACTTTACCATTTGCAGCTTATAACCATTTACCACCAGGGGTCACTACTAACAAAAAGCATCCACTCCACTTCTAAATCTAGCCCCTAGAGTTGAGCAGAAGCATAAGATTCCCCACTGCTTCATTCCATTTCCATTAGATTATAGATGTAAATTGTTTTTGATGGTATGGTCTGTGCAGATTGAAATATTCAGAGCATATTCTGACTTTTAGTTAACACATCTGTAAGCAATTTGGCCATCACTGAATTCAACGTTTATCTCAATCGTAATAGACACGGATAATGACAAATATAGTTTACAATGTTATTAAGTACATCATTTTATTTAATTGTGTGAATAAAAGGAATCGTCTCCCCGTCGGGGAATTGAACCCCGGTCTCCCGCGTGACAGGCGGGGATACTGACCACTATACTAACGAGGACATATTGGCTTCAGTTCAACAGTGCTCACCTCCATGAGGTTAGGGCATGCCCTCAATCAATTCACAGTATTGTAATAGGCAGCTTTGCTTCTTTTGGTTAGGAGAAGCAATCTTTTTTCATAAATGATTACAAATCAGAAATTCCTAGCCAAAAATAATCTGCTTTAATAAGAAATGATTGATTAAAATAAATACCTATTTATCGATCTGTCTATCTATCTTTCTATCTATCTATGTATATGTATATATATATATATATATATATATATACAATCAGCTCACTTTACCATTTGCAGCTTATAACCATTTACCACCAGGGGTCACTACTAACAAAAAGCATCCACTGCACTTCTAAATCTAGCCTCTAGAGTTGAGCAGAAGCATAAGATTCCCCACTGCTTCATTCCATTTCCATTAGATTAAAGATGTAAATTGTTTTTGATGGTATGGTCTGTGCAGATTGAAATATTCAGAGCATATTCTGACTTTTAGTTAACACATCTGTAAGCAATTTGGCCATCACTGAATTCAACGTTTATCTCAATCGTAATAGACAAGGATAATGACAAATATAGTTTACAATGTTATTAAGTACATCATTTTATTTAATTGTGTGAATAAAAGGAATCGTCTCCCCGTCGGGGAATTGAACCCCGGTCTCCCGCGTGACAGGCGGGGATACTGACCACTATACTAACGAGGACATATTGGCTTCAGTTCAACAGTGCTCACCTTCATGAGGTTAGGGCATGCCCTCAATCAATTCACAGTATTGTAATAGGCAGCTTTGCTTCTTTTGGTTAGGAGAAGTAATCTTTTTTCATAAATGATTACAAATCAGAAATTCCTAGCCAAAAATAATCTGCTTTAATAAGAAATGATTGATTAAAATAAATACCTATTTATCGATCTGTCTATCTATCTTTCTATCTATCTATGTATATGTATATATATATATATATATATATATATATATATATATATACAATCAGCTCACTTTACCATTTGCAGCTTATAACCATTTACCACCAGGGGTCACTACTAACAAAAAGCATCCACTCCACTTCTAAATCTAGCCCCTAGAGTTGAGCAGAAGCATAAGATTCCCCACTGCTTCATTCCATTTTCCATTAGATTATAGATGTAAATTGTTTTTGATGGTATGGTCTGTGCAGATTGAAATATTCAGAGCATATTCTGACTTTTAGTTAACACATCTGTAAGCAATTTGGCCATCACTGAATTCAACGTTTATCTCAATCGTAATAGACACGGATAATGACAAATATAGTTTACAATGTTATTAAGTACATCATTTTATTTAATTGTGTGAATAAAAGGAATCATCTCCCCGTCGGGGAATTGAACCCCGGTCTCCCGCGTGACAAGCGGGGATACTGACCACTATACTAACGAGGACATATTGGCTTCAGTTCAACAGTGCTCACCTCCATGAGGTTAGGGCATGCCCTCAATCAATTCACAGTATTGTAATAGGCAGCTTTGCTTCTTTTGGTTAGGAGAAGCAATCTTTTTTCATAAATGATTACAAATCAGAAATTCCTAGCCAAAAATAATCTGCTTTAATAAGAAATGATTGATTAAAATAAATACCTATTTATCGATCTGTCTATCTATCTTTCTATCTATCTATCTATGTATATATATATATATATATATATATACAATCAGCTCACTTTACCATTTGCAGCTTATAACCATTTACCACCAGGGGTCACTATTAACAAAAAGCATCCACTCCACTTCTAAATCTAGCCCCTAGAGTTGAGCAGAAGCATAAGATTCCCCACTGCTTCATTCCATTTTCCATTAGATTACAGATGTAAATTGTTTTTGATGGTATGGTCTGTGCAGATTGAAATATTCAGAGCATATTCTGACTTTTAGTTAACACATCTGTAAGCAATTTGGCCATCACTGAATTCAACGTTTATCTCAATCGTAATAGACAAGGATAATGACAAATATAGTTTACAATGTTATTAAGTACATCATTTTATTTAATTGTGTGAATAAAAGGAATCGTCTCCCCGTCGGGGAATTGAACCCCGGTCTCCCGCGTGACAGGCGGGGATACTGACCACTATACTAACGAGGACATATTGGCTTCAGTTCAACAGTGCTCACCTCCATGAGGTTAGGGCATGCCCTCAATCAATTCACAGTATTGTAATAGGCAGCTTTGCTTCTTTTGGTTAGGAGAAGCAATCTTTTTTCATAAATGATTACAAATCAGAAATTTCTAGCCAAAAATAATCTGCTTTAATAAGAAATGATTGATTAAAATAAATACCTATTTATCGATCTGTCTATCTATCTTTCTATCTATCTATGTATATGTATATATATATATATATATATACAATCAGCTCACTTTACCATTTGCAGCTTATAACCATTTACCACCAGGGGTCACTACTAACAAAAAGCATCCACTCCACTTCTAAATCTAGCCCCTAGAGTTGAGCAGAAGCATAAGATTCCCACTGCTTCATTCCATTTCCATTAGATTATAGATGTAAATTGTTTTTGATGGTATGGTCTGTGCAGATTGAAATATTCAGAGCATATTCTGACTTTTAGTTAACACATCTGTAAGCAATTTGGCCATCACTGAATTCAACGTTTATCTCAATCGTAATAGACACGGATAATGACAAATATAGTTTACAATGTTATTAAGGACATCATTTTATTTAATTGTGTGAATAAAAGGAATCGTCTCCCCGTCGGGGAATTGAACCCCGGTCTCCCGCGTGACAGGCGGGGATACTGACCACTATACTAACGAGGACATATTGGCTTCAGTTCAACAGTGCTCACCTCCATGAGGTTAGGGCATGCCCTCAATCAATTCACAGTATTGTAATAGGCAGCTTTGCTTCTTTTGGTTAGGAGAAGCAATCTTTTTTCATAAATGATTACAAATCAGAAATTCCTAGCCAAAAATAATCTGCTTTAATAAGAAATGATTGATTAAAATAAATACCTATTTATCGATCTGTCTATCTATCTTTCTATCTATCTATGTATATGTATATATATATATATATATATATATATATACAATCAGCTCACTTTACCATTTGCAGCTTATAACCATTTACCACCAGGGGTCACTATTAACAAAAAGCATCCACTCCACTTCTAAATCTAGCCCCTAGAGTTGAGCAGAAGCATAAGATTCCCCACTGCTTCATTCCATTTTCCATTAGATTATAGATGTAAATTGTTTTTGATGGTATGGTCTGTGCAGATTGAAATATTCAGAGCATATTCTGACTTTTAGTTAACACATCTGTAAGCAATTTGGCCATCACTGAATTCAACGTTTATCTCAATCGTAATAGACAAGGATAATGACAAATATAGTTTACAATGTTATTAAGTACATCATTTTATTTAATTGTGTGAATAAAAGGAATCGTCTCCCCGTCGGGGAATTGAACCCCGGTCTCCCGCGTGACAGGCGGGGATACTGACCACTATACTAACGAGGACATATTGGCTTCAGTTCAACAGTGCTCACCTTCATGAGGTTAGGGCATGCCCTCAATCAATTCACAGTATTGTAATAGGCAGCTTTGCTTCTTTTGGTTAGGAGAAGTAATCTTTTTTCATAAATGATTACAAATCAGAAATTCCTAGCCAAAAATAATCTGCTTTAATAAGAAATGATTGATTAAAATAAATACCTATTTATCGATCTGTCTATCTATCTTTCTATCTATCTATGTATATGTATATATATATATATATATATATATATATATATATACAATCAGCTCACTTTACCATTTGCAGCTTATAACCATTTACCACCAGGGGTCACTACTAACAAAAAGCATCCACTCCACTTCTAAATCCAGCCCCTAGAGTTGAGCAGAAGCATAAGATTCCCCACTGCTTCATTCCATTTTCCATTAGATTACAGATGTAATTTGTTTTTGATGGTATGGTCTGTGCAGATTGAAATATTCAGAGCATATTCTGACTTTTAGTTAACACATCTGTAAGCAATTTGGCCATCACTGAATTCAACGTTTATCTCAATCGTAATAGAGAAGGATAATGACAAATATAGTTTACAATGTTATTAAGTACATCATTTTATTTAATTGTGTGAATAAAAGGAATCGTCTCCCCGTCGGGGAATTGAACCCCGGTCTCCCACGTGACAGGCGGGGATACTGACCACTATACTAACGAGGACATATTGGCTTCAGTTCAACAGTGCTCACCTCCATGAGGTTAGGGCATGCCCTCAATCAATTCACAGTATTGTAATAGGCAGCTTTGCTTCTTTTGGTTAGGAGAAGCAATCTTTTTTCATAAATGATTACAAATCAGAAATTCCTAGCCAAAAATAATCTGCTTTAATAAGAAATGATTGATTAAAATAAATACCTATTTATCGATCTGTCTATCTATCTTTCTATCTATCTATGTATATGTATATATATATATATATATATACAATCAGCTCACTTTACCATTTGCAGCTTATAACCATTTACCACCAGGGGTCACTACTAACAAAAAGCATCCACTCCACTTCTAAATCTAGCCCCTAGAGTTGAGCAGAAGCATAAGATTCCCCACTGCTTCATTCCATTTCCATTAGATTATAGATGTAAATTGTTTTTGATGGTATGGTCTGTGCAGATTGAAATATTCAGAGCATATTCTGACTTTTAGTTAACACATCTGTAAGCAATTTGGCCATCACTGAATTCAACGTTTATCTCAATCGTAATAGACACGGATAATGACAAATATAGTTTACAATGTTATTAAGTACATCATTTTATTTAATTGTGTGAATAAAAGGAATCGTCTCCCCGTCGGGGAATTGAACCCCGGTCTCCCGCGTGACAGGCGGGGATACTGACCACTATACTAACGAGGACATATTGGCTTCAGTTCAACAGTGCTCACCTCCATGAGGTTAGGGCATGCCCTCAATCAATTCACAGTATTGTAATAGGCAGCTTTGCTTCTTTTGGTTAGGAGAAGCAATCTTTTTTCATAAATGATTACAAATCAGAAATTCCTAGCCAAAAATAATCTGCTTTAATAAGAAATGATTGATTAAAATAAATACCTATTTATCGATCTGTCTATCTATCTTTCTATCTATGTATATGTATATATATATATATATATATATATATACAATCAGCTCACTTTACCATTTGCAGCTTATAACCATTTACCACCAGGGGTCACTACTAACAAAAAGCATCCACTCCACTTCTAAATCTAGCCCCTAGAGTTGAGCAGAAGCATAAGATTCCCCACTGCTTCATTCCATTTCCATTAGATTATAGATGTAAATTGTTTTTGATGGTATGGTCTGTGCAGATTGAAATATTCAGAGCATATTCTGACTTTTAGTTAACACATCTGTAAGCAATTTGGCCATCACTGAATTCAACGTTTATCTCAATCGTAATAGACAAGGATAATGACAAATATAGTTTACAATGTTATTAAGTACATCATTTTATTTAATTGTGTGAATAAAAGGAATCGTCTCCCCGTCGGGGAATTGAACCCCGGTCTCCCGCGTGACAGGCGGGGATACTGACCACTATACTAACGAGGACATATTGGCTTCAGTTCAACAGTGCTCACCTTCATGAGGTTAGGGCATGCCCTCAATCAATTCACAGTATTGTAATAGGCAGCTTTGCTTCTTTTGGTTAGGAGAAGTAATCTTTTTTCATAAATGATTACAAATCAGAAATTCCTAGCCAAAAATAATCTGCTTTAATAAGAAATGATTGATTAAAATAAATACCTATTTATCGATCTGTCTATCTATCTTTCTATCTATCTATGTATATGTATATATATATATATATATATATATATATATATATATATACAATCAGCTCACTTTACCATTTGCAGCTTATAACCATTTACCACCAGGGGTCACTACTAACAAAAAGCATCCACTCCACTTCTAAATCTAGCCCCTAGAGTTGAGCAGAAGCATAAGATCCCCCACTGCTTCATTCCATTTTCCATTAGATTATAGATGTAAATTGTTTTTGATGGTATGGTCTGTGCAGATTGAAATATTCAGAGCATATTCTGACTTTTAGTTAACACATCTGTAAGCAATTTGGCCATCACTGAATTCAACGTTTATCTCAATCGTAATAGACAAGGATAATGACAAATATAGTTTACAATGTTATTAAGTACATCATTTTATTTAATTGTGTGAATAAAAGGAATCGTCTCCCCGTCGGGGAATTGAACCCCGGTCTCCCGCGTGACAGGCGGGGATACTGACCACTATACTAACGAGGACATATTGGCTTCAGTTCAACAGTGCTCACCTTCATGAGGTTAGGGCATGCCCTCAATCAATTCACAGTATTGTAATAGGCAGCTTTGCTTCTTTTGGTTAGGAGAAGTAATCTTTTTTCATAAATGATTACAAATCAGAAATTCCTAGCCAAAAATAATCTGCTTTAATAAGAAATGATTGATTAAAATAAATACCTATTTATCGATCTGTCTATCTATCTTTCTATCTATCTATGTATATGTATATATATATATATATATATATATATATATATATATATATATATATATATACAATCAGCTCACTTTACCATTTGCAGCTTATAACCATTTACCACCAGGGGTCACTACTAACAAAAAGCATCCACTCCACTTCTAAATCTAGCCCCTAGAGTTGAGCAGAAGCATAAGATTCCCCACTGCTTCATTCCATTTTCCATTAGATTATAGATGTAAATTGTTTTTGATGGTATGGTCTGTGCAGATTGAAATATTCAGAGCATATTCTGACTTTTAGTTAACACATCTGTAAGCAATTTGGCCATCACTGAATTCAACGTTTATCTCAATCGTAATAGACACGGATAATGACAAATATAGTTTACAATGTTATTAAGTACATCATTTTATTTAATTGTGTGAATAAAAGGAATCGTCTCCCCGTCGGGGAATTGAACCCCGGTCTCCCGCGTGACAGGCGGGGATACTGACCACTATACTAACGAGGACATATTGGCTTCAGTTCAACAGTGCTCACCTCCATGAGGTTAGGGCATGCCCTCAATCAATTCACAGTATTGTAATAGGCAGCTTTGCTTCTTTTGGTTAGGAGAAGCAATCTTTTTTCATAAATGATTACAAATCAGAAATTCCTAGCCAAAAATAATCTGCTTTAATAAGAAATGATTGATTAAAATAAATACCTATTTATCGATCTGTCTATCTATCTTTCTATCTATCTATGTATATGTATATATATATATATATATATATATATATATATATACAATCAGCTCACTTTACCATTTGCAGCTTATAACCATTTACCACCAGGGGTCACTACTAACAAAAAGCATCCACTCCACTTCTAAATCCAGCCCCTAGAGTTGAGCAGAAGCATAAGATTCCCCACTGCTTCATTCCATTTTCCATTAGATTACAGATGTAATTTGTTTTTGATGGTATGGTCTGTGCAGATTGAAATATTCAGAGCATATTCTGACTTTTAGTTAACACATCTGTAAGCAATTTGGCCATCACTGAATTCAACGTTTATCTCAATCGTAATAGAGAAGGATAATGACAAATATAGTTTACAATGTTATTAAGTACATCATTTTATTTAATTGTGTGAATAAAAGGAATCGTCTCCCCGTCGGGGAATTGAACCCCGGTCTCCCACGTGACAGGCGGGGATACTGACCACTATACTAACGAGGACATATTGGCTTCAGTTCAACAGTGCTCACCTCCATGAGGTTAGGGCATGCCCTCAATCAATTCACAGTATTGTAATAGGCAGCTTTGCTTCTTTTGGTTAGGAGAAGCAATCTTTTTTCATAAATGATTACAAATCAGAAATTCCTAGCCAAAAATAATCTGCTTTAATAAGAAATGATTGATTAAAATAAATACCTATTTATCGATCTGTCTATCTATCTTTCTATCTATCTATGTATATGTATATATATATATATATATATACAATCAGCTCACTTTACCATTTGCAGCTTATAACCATTTACCACCAGGGGTCACTACTAACAAAAAGCATCCACTCCACTTCTAAATCTAGCCCCTAGAGTTGAGCAGAAGCATAAGATTCCCCACTGCTTCATTCCATTTCCATTAGATTATAGATGTAAATTGTTTTTGATGGTATGGTCTGTGCAGATTGAAATATTCAGAGCATATTCTGACTTTTAGTTAACACATCTGTAAGCAATTTGGCCATCACTGAATTCAACGTTTATCTCAATCGTAATAGACACGGATAATGACAAATATAGTTTACAATGTTATTAAGTACATCATTTTATTTAATTGTGTGAATAAAAGGAATCGTCTCCCCGTCGGGGAATTGAACCCCGGTCTCCCGCGTGACAGGCGGGGATACTGACCACTATACTAACGAGGACATATTGGCTTCAGTTCAACAGTGCTCACCTCCATGAGGTTAGGGCATGCCCTCAATCAATTCACAGTATTGTAATAGGCAGCTTTGCTTCTTTTGGTTAGGAGAAGCAATCTTTTTTCATAAATGATTACAAATCAGAAATTCCTAGCCAAAAATAATCTGCTTTAATAAGAAATGATTGATTAAAATAAATACCTATTTATCGATCTGTCTATCTATCTTTCTATCTATGTATATGTATATATATATATATATATATATATATACAATCAGCTCACTTTACCATTTGCAGCTTATAACCATTTACCACCAGGGGTCACTACTAACAAAAAGCATCCACTCCACTTCTAAATCTAGCCCCTAGAGTTGAGCAGAAGCATAAGATTCCCCACTGCTTCATTCCATTTCCATTAGATTATAGATGTAAATTGTTTTTGATGGTATGGTCTGTGCAGATTGAAATATTCAGAGCATATTCTGACTTTTAGTTAACACATCTGTAAGCAATTTGGCCATCACTGAATTCAACGTTTATCTCAATCGTAATAGACAAGGATAATGACAAATATAGTTTACAATGTTATTAAGTACATCATTTTATTTAATTGTGTGAATAAAAGGAATCGTCTCCCCGTCGGGGAATTGAACCCCGGTCTCCCGCGTGACAGGCGGGGATACTGACCACTATACTAACGAGGACATATTGGCTTCAGTTCAACAGTGCTCACCTTCATGAGGTTAGGGCATGCCCTCAATCAATTCACAGTATTGTAATAGGCAGCTTTGCTTCTTTTGGTTAGGAGAAGTAATCTTTTTTCATAAATGATTACAAATCAGAAATTCCTAGCCAAAAATAATCTGCTTTAATAAGAAATGATTGATTAAAATAAATACCTATTTATCGATCTGTCTATCTATCTTTCTATCTATCTATGTATATGTATATATATATATATATATATATATATATATATATATATACAATCAGCTCACTTTACCATTTGCAGCTTATAACCATTTACCACCAGGGGTCACTACTAACAAAAAGCATCCACTCCACTTCTAAATCTAGCCCCTAGAGTTGAGCAGAAGCATAAGATCCCCCACTGCTTCATTCCATTTTCCATTAGATTATAGATGTAAATTGTTTTTGATGGTATGGTCTGTGCAGATTGAAATATTCAGAGCATATTCTGACTTTTAGTTAACACATCTGTAAGCAATTTGGCCATCACTGAATTCAACGTTTATCTCAATCGTAATAGACAAGGATAATGACAAATATAGTTTACAATGTTATTAAGTACATCATTTTATTTAATTGTGTGAATAAAAGGAATCGTCTCCCCGTCGGGGAATTGAACCCCGGTCTCCCGCGTGACAGGCGGGGATACTGACCACTATACTAACGAGGACATATTGGCTTCAGTTCAACAGTGCTCACCTTCATGAGGTTAGGGCATGCCCTCAATCAATTCACAGTATTGTAATAGGCAGCTTTGCTTCTTTTGGTTAGGAGAAGTAATCTTTTTTCATAAATGATTACAAATCAGAAATTCCTAGCCAAAAATAATCTGCTTTAATAAGAAATGATTGATTAAAATAAATACCTATTTATCGATCTGTCTATCTATCTTTCTATCTATCTATGTATATGTATATATATATATATATATATATATACAATCAGCTCACTTTACCATTTGCAGCTTATAACCATTTACCACCAGGGGTCACTATTAACAAAAAGCATCCACTCCACTTCTAAATCTAGCCCCTAGAGTTGAGCAGAAGCATAAGATTCCCCACTGCTTCATTCCATTTTCCATTAGATTATAGATGTAAATTGTTTTTGATGGTATGGTCTGTGCAGATTGAAATATTCAGAGCATATTCTGACTTTTAGTTAACACATCTGTAAGCAATTTGGCCATCACTGAATTCAACGTTTATCTCAATCGTAATAGACACGGATAATGACAAATATAGTTTACAATGTTATTAAGTATATCATTTTATTTAATTGTGAATAAAAGGAATCGTCTCCCCGTCGGGGAATTGAACCCCGGTCTCCCGCGTGACAGGCGGGGATACTGACCACTATACTAACGAGGACATATTGGCTTCAGTTCAACAGTGCTCACCTCCATGAGGTTAGGGCATGCCCTCAATCAATTCACAGTATTGTAATAGGCAGCTTTGCTTCTTTTGGTTAGGAGAAGCAATCTTTTTTCATAAATGATTACAAATCAGAAATTCCTAGCCAAAAATAATCTGCTTTAATAAGAAATGATTGATTAAAATAAATACCTATTTATCGATCTGTCTATCTATCTTTCTATCTATCTATGTATATGTATATATATATATATATATATATATACAATCAGCTCACTTTACCATTTGCAGCTTATAACCATTTACCACCAGGGGTCACTATTAACAAAAAGCATCCACTCCACTTCTAAATCTAGCCCCTAGAGTTGAGCAGAAGCATAAGATTCCCCACTGCTTCATTCCATTTTCCATTAGATTATAGATGTAAATTGTTTTTGATGGTATGGTCTGTGCAGATTGAAATATTCAGAGCATATTCTGACTTTTAGTTAACACATCTGTAAGCAATTTGGCCATCACTGAATTCAACGTTTATCTCAATCGTAATAGACACGGATAATGACAAATATAGTTTACAATGTTATTAAGTACATCATTTTATTTAATTGTGTGAATAAAAGGAATCGTCTCCCCGTCGGGGAATTGAACCCCGGTCTCCCGCGTGACAGGCGGGGATACTGACCACTATACTAACGAGGACATATTGGCTTCAGATCAACAGTGCTCACCTCCATGAGGTTAGGGCATGCCCTCAATCAATTCACAGTATTGTAATAGGCAGCTTTGCTTCTTTTGGTTAGGAGAAGCAATCTTTTTTCATAAATGATTACAAATCAGAAATTCCTAGCCAAAAATAATCTGCTTTAATAAGAAATGATTGATTAAAATAAATACCTATTTATCGATCTGTCAATCTATATTTCTATCTATCTATGTATATGTATATATATATATATATATATATATACAATCAGCTCACTTTACCATTTGCAGCTTATAACCATTTACCACCAGGGGTCACTACTAACAAAAAGCATCCACTCCACTTCTAAATCTAGCCCCTAGAGTTGAGCAGAAGCATAAGATTCCCCACTGCTTCATTCCATTTCCATTAGATTATAGATGTAAATTGTTTTTGATGGTATGGTCTGTGCAGATTGAAATATTCAGAGCATATTCTGACTTTTAGTTAACACATCTGTAAGCAATTTGGCCATCACTGAATTCAACGTTTATCTCAATCGT